>NW_007726557.1:270705-284953 GCF_000696425.1 Galeopterus variegatus | reverse complement strand
CGGCTGCTGTGGCCGCGGGCGGGGGCCGGGCGCGCCGCGGCCTCGCGGATTAGGGCGGTGCGTGCGCGGGGCCAGCGTTCCCAGGGACCGCTGGTGTCAGACGAGCAAATCCTGTTTCTATATAAAGCCTTGAAGTGTCAGGGCGAGAATGGGTTTGCAGGGGATGCATTTGCTTTAACAAGTGCCTCCGGTATCCTGCTCAAGCCGGACAAAGCGTGGCCAGAGCGCGGCCCCGGGGAGGGCAGCGCCGGCTGGGGCTGGGGCTGGGGCTGGGGGCGGTGCGGGCCGCGCTCGGATTTCGGTGCAGGCGAGTGCGCAGCGAATTGGCTGCAAGAGGAGAGGGGGCCCGCCCTGCCGTCCCCTCGGATCCCCACACCCCGAGGGTCTGTCCTCGGCACAGCTGACCCAGGCCTCCGGAGCAGCCCTCGGCTCGGGTGGCTTTGATATTAACGGCGAGGGAGGTCAGAGGAGAAGGGGCAGCTGCCGGCCCGACGCTCACGCTCGGGAGATCACCGGCCTGCCCCGGCCGGCGGAGCTGGGGACGCGCGCAGCCTGCGCGTGGGGCCCCGCTGGGTCAGCCTCGCAGGTCGGCTCGCTTTTGTTTACAGTTTGTTCTGAACATCAGAAATGTTGCTTGCCGCTTTTTAAAAATTTGGCAGTAACAGTTATTGCTAGCTTGATGAACTGTGAATACTAATAAAGTTGTATCTGCTTTAATGGGATTACAATTAGTGCGTGGATTAAAACGGATGGCAGAGACGGGGCTAGAGGGGAAAACTGAAGAAGGTAGGGCAGTCAAAAAGAAGAACGTAAATTTCCTAAAAGCAAACAAACAGAAAAACCTCGAAATTGCTTAATTTCTAATGGGCGTTGAGCATCTGCAACGTGAGGAGACTGGCGTGGTGGGAGCTGCAAGCACAGGCCAGCCGCCCCCTTCCTTGCCGGGTCGGCCCCACACGCCGGTTCCTCTTCCAGCCCCAGCCCTGGGCAGGACTGCCCCTTTTTCTCTTCTTTGCTTTTCCTTCTTTTTCTTTTTCCCTTTCTTTTCTCTAGATTTATAACCGGAAAAAAAGAGAAAAAGTACTTGCCTGACAATTGATTTGAAAATCTCTGTTCCCGTGGTCCCTGTGGTTAAGTGTCCTTTCTTGTTCCTGCATGGGAGATGCTGCCCACCCAGCTCAGGCACACTAAGGACAGTCCCCTGGCTTCCGTAACATCTCCTCCTTCTTGCTGCAGGCAGTGACCTCTGCTGCAGGCAGGCAGGCTGAGCCTGCAGGTTTGGGGGGTGCCCTCTAGCATGGCACGCAACAGCACCACAGAGACAAGGGCCCCTGACACCGAGGCCTTAACAGTTGACTGTGCACTACCACACTGGGGCCGTCCTCCGCCCCCCAGGCCAGACCAGGCAGAGTCCCCATCAGTTCAAGTCACTGCTGCCTCTGCTGCCTCCCTGACCCTCTCACCAGCCCACAGCCCAGACAGGTCTTGGTCAGCCGCCATTTCTCCTTTCCAGCCTTATTTCCAGATCTAGGTAATACCCAGTCAGGTGGGAACGTGGTCAGGGTGGCCTGGACCTTTGTCTTGCTCATTCTAAGTTTGACCACGTGGTTCTTGGAGCATAGGCCACAGAGGGCTGTGAGAAATTGTGCTGGGCTCTGGCCTGGCCTGTTTCTCGACGCAGATCTTGGCGCTCTAGAGGGTGCTGGAGGTCCCTCAGGGTTCCCTCATTTGGGGGCTGGAGGGCCACGTGTCCCCTGCTCCTGGAGGCCCAGTTTCCACCCCCAGGAGACCAAAGAAACATGCTCGTTTTGTGCTCGGAGATGTTCAACCCATTTGAGATGGGAAGCCTGGCTGCGCTGGCGACCAGTGAGAAATTGCTGAAAACCAGGATATCGTATTGGTTTTTAAAATTTAGCTACAAGTCTTTTTAAAAAAGGAATTATACCCTAGATCACTTTGCTTTGGTCTACATCTATATATGATCTAGTTTAGGAAGAAGAAAGTATAATTAAGTTGAATGATTTTTTTGCCTCTTGTGTGCAGATTTCCAAATGGCCAGTTTGGCTGACTCTCTTCCCGTTTCCTCGGCTGGCCTCGGGAGCACAGGCCACGGCTGTAGCAGCCCAGTCTGTCCCCTCCCTCCACCGACTGCCCCACTGATAGGAAAATTGCTCCGTGGTTCCTCCCGTTTGTCCAGCTCTAACCTGGGAATAGGATCCAGCCGACGGGATGAAGTCCCGTCTTAGAGGAGCTGCCTCTTCTCCCTGGGCTGCTCTCCCGGTGCCTGCCTGGCCCGGCACAGCCACCCCAGCTCAGCCGAGGGTCTCTTTCCCCACCCAGCACTTTCAAAATGTCAGCCTGAGGGACCCTGATGGGTATATCGGGTTCCTGGGCTTCTTCCATGTTTTTCTAAAAATGAAAGTGCTGGTGGCTTTATAATCGGGCTGTGGGGTTTTATGGTAAAGTGCTGTTCCAGTAACCTTGTCACCAAAAGGTGCAATTAAAATGTTTGGAATCACTATTTTTAGTGCAGTGTTAGATTTTTGTCTCTAATACAGATGGTCCAAAGGCAAAGCTGTGAAATCTAGGGGGGGAAAAAGGAAAATCAACAAGAACCAACCCAAGATTTTTCATCGGTGCTACTGCCTGGAGCGATTGGGGATCTCGCCTTTCTGCACAGCATGTTCGATGGGAGGCAGCCCCCGGCCTGGGGGAGAAGCCCAAATAGTGTTTCCCCAGCCCCTCCCCCCTTCCGGCTGGGTTGGCCCCGGTCCACTGTCCCTCTCTGTATGTTCCCCTTGCAGGTCCGGGTCTCCACCAAGGTGCTATTTCACATCTTGGTTTCAGTAATCTGCTCGGCTCCCCCTCCCCGCCTGTTCTGTTGTTTTGTTTGGGGTGTAAATTGCCCGGCCTGGGAAGCCAGGTGCCCTGGGCCTGGGGGGGCTGTGGAAGGCAAGCCCCTTCATTCTTGCTAAAAGTGCTTCCGGTGGCCAATCTCAAAATAAAAAGCACAAAAACCAAACAAACAAAAACTCTGTAGAGAGAAAAAGATAATTTCCTAGTGTGAAAAGACCCCATCAAAGGCTCCCCTTCCTTCATCATGTGATATTTTTTTGTAAGGAAAAAAAATACACTTTCGTAAATACCTCATTAACTCCATGACACGATGGAGTGTTTCTGCAACAGTTACCAACATTAAGTAGGTGTGAAAAGAGTTACTTTCCGAAGACTTTACCCATCCTGCACCCTAAGTGACAGAACCAGACATCAAAGCAGCCGCCATGCCCAGTGGAGCCGCGGGAATCCGGGAATCTGGCGGCCGGCCGTGTAGACCAGGCGGCTGCGGCCCACCACGCCCACCCCACTGAAGCTGTTTTTGGAATGTGGGTTTTCTCTCGGTGGGGTTGTGCTGCCACCATGTCTGATTATTCCTATAAGGAGACACGGAGTTTTCTATAGGAATATCCAGGTCACGTGGATAATAAGGCAAATTAGTGAGCGACGCAGGGAGCAGCATCGTGCAAATAGCACATCTCCCCTGGAAAACACGCGCACCCCCAAACGCTCCCCAGTTATTCTTAGAATTCTCCCTCATCTCCCTGCGAGACAGGGTTCACCAGCCCGCACAGACAGGACAAAACGCATGGGAGGCTGTTAAAATAACATGGATGAGGCTAAAAATACCCCTCAGAAACACACATAAAAAAGCCAAATCCAACAACAGAACGAGCTAAAAATATTCCAGGCTTTGGCAAAGAGCACAGAGTTAAATAAATTATACAAGAGCCATTCATGGGAGCAAGTTGACTTTCTCTCTTACGGGAACTTGGTTCAAGCTAATAAAAATAATAATTTACTAGCCACTGAGCTTTGCATGAGTTTAAATTTAATTGGTGGGGCTTCTGGCGTTTGTCACTTCTTGGCGATTAGTGGACTTGCCCTGGCCTGGGGTGGGGTGGGGTGGGGAGGGGGTGCTGAGGCCGGGGTCTCTGGCAGCAGGGGCATTGTCCCCTGAGGAGCAGGGCCTGGGTCCAAGGGCAGGATGCCCAGGAGGCTGGAGGAGGGCGGTTGCTGGGGGTTCGTCTTGAAAGGCGGAAAAGCAACAAGCAAGGCGCGGCTATTTTAATTTGATAAATGATTGTACACCTTTAAGAGTGTGTTTTAACAATCAAGATACACTCCAGCAAGTTGATAGGATGTTCGCTGTCAACTTACATATGTCATCAGAGCGGGCTGTGAGCATAAATAACGTGCGGTCGAGCGCCGGGATGCGCGTGGCCTCTCTGGAGGCAGAGGCACAGCAGGTAGCGCCCCGTCCCCTGGGGGGCACCTCTCTTGTCTCTCGGTGTCTGGGGACAGGGGCCAGAGGATGACAGAAGTAGGGTCACTGAATGCTTCTTTCAGCGTGGGAGGTTTGGTTGGGGTCCTTCCACTCTGGGGAGTTCCCAGGTCTCCCCACCAAAATAAGAGCACTAGGACGAATGCTCAGAAAAGCCACCGCGGAGGTGATCTGAGACTAGCATCATAGCATTGGCTGGGTCTTTTCAGGAAGCAGGTGTTTAAACTTCCACCTCCGAGATTGGGCCCTTTGCTGTCTCCTTTTCCTTGGCTATTTTTTCACTAAATGCCGCCGGAAATACCAGCAGGCCCTCGCTCCCCAAGGACTACATTTCCCAGAATGCCCCTGGTGCAGCTCTAGGGTCTGAGCCACATCCCTGAGCTGGGAATTCCCAAGCACAGATAAGAGTTCAGCCAGTGCCATTGGGAATAAGTGCTTTCCGGGGCGGAAGGGAGCCTTGGTCATCACCCCCACCGTCCCCTTGCCCTTCCTCCTGGAAGAGGCCTCTGGGCCCTGCCTGATTTCCTACCATAAATATCTGAATATAGATCCTCAACAGATGGGAGCTGCCCCCCACCCCCCACCGCCCAACCCTGTGCCGTAGCTGACTCCATTGTCGGGGCCACAGTCCACAGGAGATTGTCACCAGGCCCCCTGAGCTCAGCCCATGGCTCATGCCTTCCTTCAGAGCAGCCTCCTCAGAGGGGCCTGGTCGCCCCAACGAGCAGCTGGTGTAGAAGGCATGCACAGGCTCCACCTGGGGGGCAGCCCCCCATCACCTCGCCCCCCTGACATCCTCAAACCACGGTAACTCCCTGCGTAATTGACCCGTGTCTGTCCTGAGTGGCTTCTGATGGTTTCCAGAAAGAAACCGTGCCCCAGGACAGAGGTGCTACTTTAGACCTCTTTGGAGGAGTTGCCCTCACCTCTCCAGAGGAGGTTCTAAACCCCTCCACTCCCCAGGGCGCCCCTTGGAGAGGCACCAGGAAGGTCTTCGTGGACGTGTGAGTCTCATTACCTTACAGGCTGCGAACAGGCTTCAGGATGCAAAGCACGCGCCCTCTCTGTTTGGCAAATAGGTGCCTTGCTCTGCACAGCTCCCACCCCCCGCCTGCCAGGGAACGGCTCCCCTGGGGTCCTCCAGTCCCCATTAACCTCTGGTACCTCATTTCCCCCCACTGAAAATGCGGTACAACAAGCAAAAAACAAAATCACCACTAGCATGCAATGTCTAGAAAACAACTCCACAGACTGGGCCATGCCTGGGAGGGACGAGCCTTCCAAAGGGCCTCGGGCATGGGACCGCGCTCCTTTCTGGCTATGACGCTCTGCCCGCTGACGTTTTTATGGGATAATATACAGTTTAGATCATGCAGGCCTATTTATCAGTGGGCTGCCCCTGTTTGTTCTAACATATAATATCATTGCCTCCTGTGGCCCCTCGAGCCGCTGGCACCGGAGGATCTGGCCCTGGTCATGAGGCCGGCTTTGCAGCAGGCCTGAGGCTGGCGGGGAGGCGTCCAGCACCTAAGCTGGGAGCCAGCCGGGCTGGCTCCCGCAGCAGCTGCCGCAGCTGTCCATGCGATTAGGTTCCAGATTGGATCACCCAGGAAGCATTTTTTTTTTTCGTCTGACCTCGGGTGGGAGAGAAGGGAGGGAATAAACAGGTGGGGCGCGTTCCTGCCTCCTCTTCCCACCCCCAGGCTCTCCCCAACAAAAAGTCCAGTGTGGTTAATGCAGAGACTTCAGGCTGGCCAGAGGCATTGCTCCTTCACCTGTGTATGTTCACGGAGGACCCACTGTGCGTCTGGAACTGAAAGCAAAGATACAGCAGCCCCTGCCCCTCACATCAGGGACTTTCCTATGGAAATTTCCACAAATTGGGGGAGAGCAGGGGAGGATGAGTTTGCTTTTGATAAAGGCCTCTGAGCAGCAGACCGGGGTCCCCGACACAGAGGCTGACGTGCGGAGGGTGCCTTCTTGGGCATCCTGCCAAAAAAGAACCCTCAGCCACATTAAATAAGAAATAAACCAGCCTAATGTCATCTTCGTGGGAAGTCAGGTCTCGGTTGGGTTCCCTTACCCGCCTGTCCTTCAAGGGTAGTCGAAGGCTTTCTTTCCCTGGGACTCACACAGGCAGCTCCAGGGGAGGGGCACCATGGGCCCTCCGTCCCAGAGCCAGGCCAGGCGGGGACCTTTGAGGCTGGGAGCAGAGCAGGGCGGGGGTGGGGGTGAGGGGATTCAGGGAGGACAGCTAGACAGGAGACCCAAGGAATCCAAGTCGGGGCAGGGACTCCATGGCAGGTGTGTGGGAGGACAGGTATGTGGCACTGCAGTTGGGCGTCCCTCTCAGGTACGGAAAGGCATTGCCGCCAAGTGGGGCTTTCTTGGCCCTGCAGATGGCTGAGGTGTGTCCCTTCTGTGGGCAGAGGCCCATCCTGTAGCCACTGATACAAACGTCCCAGTGGGCCGGCGAGCCTTTGACAGCCCACCGCGCACCCCACCGCGCGCACTGCACCTGCCAGCCTGTCGTGCTTGGGGCAGGTCTGCACACACATGTGTGCTCACACTCCTGTCCGTCTTGCACTGTCACTCACACCATTCACAACTGGCCTCCAAGTGTCACATCCCAGCAGCCCCCGGAGCGCCGCCTGCCCATGTCAGGAGCCTGGGTCCGTCCCTCTCCACTTCTTGGCCGCCTGCTCCATCCCTGCGGGGTGCAGTGGAGCCCCAGGTCCCCAGCCACCATCCGTGTCCTGGGCAGGACCTGGGCCTCCCCATGCATGGGCTTGGCACTGTGGGGCCAGCCCCGCCTCTCTGGGCTCCTTCCAGGCCCCTTCCTCCCCCTGGTCCTGTGTCACGGTGAAGCCTGTCCTCGGCTCCAGCTGAACTCTCATCCACGCTCCTCATCCAGCCTTGTCCTCATCCGAGCTCCTCTTGGCATGAAGATGGACATTCCCAGCCTCCACTCCTTGGGCGGCTGCGGGTCAGCTCCCCACCCCTGCCTGCGCCTGCCCCAGCCTGTGCCTGCAGCACGTGGCCCGGATTTCCTTTCCTCAGGGCCTCCTCACGGCCAGCCCCCAGCCCTCGCACCTCCGGTCGGCTGTCGCCGGCCACCCCCCACACCCACGGCCGTTTTCATTCTGTTGCGGCTGAAGGTTGCCAAACACTGAGCCACCCCACGCCCCCCGTGCCCCGCCTCTCAGCTGCCCCCAGACATCCCTCTGCTCACCCTGCCTGCCCCTCCTGGGGCCACCCCAGCCGGCCTGTGCACCTGGGCAGCTTCTGATGCCACCAGTGCCTGCGCCCCACCCCAGAGGTTCTGACCCACCAGGCCCGGGGGTCCTGGTGTCACACCCCTTCAGAGTCCCCGAGGAATTGTGCTGTCAGCCCAGATGGAGCACGGCAGCTCCACCCAGGCCCCTACCCTGACCCGGTCCTCTCCCCTGCCCTTGCTTCTGCTCACGGTCCCCTCTCTCCTCTCTCCCGTGGCCTCCAGTGAGGCCGGTGGGTGGCCGTGTGTGCCTGCCCACACTTAGGGGGCATGTGCACACACGTGGGGGTGAAGAGAGCTGTTTCCTACGACTCCCCCCCCCCCCCCCGGTGGAAAAGAGGAGAGAGAAACCATCGGGCCTCAAGAGACACAGCCCGCGTCTGAATTCACCCATCTCTGAGCTCTTCATTAAAAAGCAAGGTGCCTCCCCCCATGTACGCACCCATGATGTGGGGACGCTCATGCTGGTGACACCCTGTGCAGGTCCCCACCTGTGTGGCCATCCTCCCCAGGGGCCAGGTCAGCATCTTCTCGCCTTTCAGAAGCATCTTTAGTTATCTGCAGTGGCTTCCGAGGCTGCGTGTGCTACACTGTGAAAGGTGTCAGAGCTAACAGACTGGCAGCATGAGCCATCCCCTTCTTTTTAGTGTCACACGTGGTGGCTGGAGATCTGAGCAGGGGGTGGAGCGGGTGAGTCGGGAGCCGTGCCGCTGAGTGGCCTCGGGTTGGCCTGCTGTGTGAGCGGAGGGAGGCGGCCAGTGGGTGGGGCCCGGGGCCCAGGAGAGGACCTGTCACCTCTGGAGGGACACTGCCCCTCTCCGCCGCCCCATCAACAGCTGTGAAGGGGGGATCTGGAGGGGCTGGGGCTGGGCCCGGGGTGGGGGCCACTTCCTGTCTGTCTCACGGCTCCCAGCACGGGCTATGAGGCGGCCCCTGACCATCCACGTGGGGTTCCGTGTGGGCTGGGGCACCTGTGATCGGGAGCAAGAGCCAGCAGCTCCCTGAGTCACAGGGCTCTGGCAGGTGAGGAGGGACATGGAGAGAGCTGTTCCCCTCCCCTCTCACATGGCCGTGGGGCACGCAAGTCAGGCCGGGCGAGGGGCCTGTGCACCTGCTGCCCTGTCAGCCAGTGGAAGAAAATCAGGGCCCGGGAGAGTGTCACGACACAGGGAGAAGGCCGGGTGAGAGGCAGCCCCTCGCCTGCCGCCGTGACATCTCCATCCACAGGCTGCCTTTGTGTGCACCTCCCGGGCAGGCCAGGCAGTGCCAGCGAGAGGGGAGGCCGTGCACTGGAGATTCATGACGCCAGGCCACTGCGCCACCACCTCGGGCCCTGTGCGCTGCGTGGCTCTGCTTCTAGGCCTGGGCCCGGGGAGCCCCCTGCCTGCTCTTGTGTTCCTGCAGGCGTGGCTGGCCTGGCCTGGAGTGAGTGCGGGCCTGTGGGCACCAGATGGGGCCTCCTGCTCTGCCCCCTTGAGTGCTGGGACTAGGCAGGTGGCGTCCCCTTCCCGAGTCTTGGTCTCCCACCTCTAAAATGGGCTACTGCCTGTCTGTGCCCAGCTGTTGAGTCGAGTGGGACTTGGGGACGCAGTCCTGGCTCTGGTGCCCTCCCCTTGTGGGCACTACTGGCCTCCCGCATCACCTGAGAGCTGGTCCCCAGAGCCTCAGGAGCTGGCTGGATGCACACAGGCAGCCTGAACACACTGCCACCCTAGCAGGGTCCAGAGGCCTGGAAGGAAGCTGTTCCCCAGGTTTCCAGGAGGGGCTGCCACCCTGGGGCAGGCAGGGAGACCGCCTCTAGGCCCGCCTTGATCATGGCAGTCCCCCAACCCCTCTGCTTGGTGTTTATCTTGGGGTTCTGTAGCCTTGCAGTCTTAGTCTGGCCACAGAACTAGGAAACTCAGGCCTTCAGCCCCTACACCCCAGCACTGGGGTCCAGCAACCCCAGACTCCACCTGTGTGGGATCCTGCGGGGGCCTGGGTGTGACAGTGGAGGCTCACCCTCTTGACATGCTGGGGATGGCAGTGCATCCCTGCTCTGAGGCTCTGGGTCAGGGTGGGGATTGGCCTACAGGTCCTGGAGCCCAGGGCAGTGCAGTAGGAAAGCTCTGGACCCCTAGACGGAGCCCAGGGTGCTGGGGGCTCTTCACGGACTGCCCGGGCTGCTGGCACGGGGACCACAGGAGCCTCCCAGCAGCAGAGGTGGGGATGGCCCAAGGGAGACAGATGGCCTGAGGCAGGACCCAGGGCAGGAGGGGCAGGGGCTGCTTTCCTGTCCCCCCAGACTCAAGAAGGGGTCGGGGAGGACTGTAAACCAAACCTGGGTTCCCTCTTGCATCCGGGGTGGGTACAGCCTGCGGACAAACACTCTGTGCACAGGGGTTGGTGGCCTCAGAGCCCCCTGGGGTGAGTTCCTTGGAAAGAATTTCTCTTTCATCTTTGGTCTGTGTGAGCACAAAGAGCCTCTGGAGGACTGGGGCTGGAATCCGCACTGGAGAACCAGTGCACTTCACACCTAGGGTAGGCACACATGCTCCTGGGCTCGCTCCTGCCTTGGCCTCGGCCCCCAGCCCTCCCCAGCAGGGACACTTCCTGCGTGTGCTGGTCTCTGCTCCTGCTTCAGGCCGAGGGCCCACATTCAGCGTGGGTGTGTCCTGCAGGGCCTGAGCTGGGCAGCTCCCTGGCCAGTGTCCTGCCTTGCTCCCCTTTTCTGCAGCCCCCAAACCCTGACCCCAGACACGTAGCAGGGTCCAGACCTGTGGTCAGGCCAGGCAGTTGGGAGTGAGCCTCGGGGAGGACAGGTGGGCTGGGGAGACCCCAGGGAGGACCCAGTGCCCTGTGGATGGGAAGGAGTCACCCACCCATGGCTGGCTTTGTCCTCAACTGCTCACCTGGAGGAGCATGACCAAGTGGGGGAGGTGTGGCTTTCGAAGTTAAGGGACAGCCTGCCAGGTCTCCCTCTCTGCCTCCTTCCTTTATTCCTCGAGAGGCCTCCACAACCAGTACCGCAGAGCCCGTGGCTGTCTGCGGACCTAACCCACACAGCCGCTGGGCTGCTGGCTGCCGTGGAGAGGGTGCAGGGAGGCCAGGCGGTGGTGGCTTTGGGATGTGTAACCCCTGTCAGGCACCCCAGACTTCAGGCCCTTCCTGGCAGCTCCCTCCACCTCTGCCCTGTCAGTCCCAGTGAGCCCCGACGGTTGTTCCCAGAGCTTTGGGTGGTCCCAGCCCTGCCACCCTGTGTCCCTGGGTCCTGGCCTTGCAGACCCTCCACCCCCAGCCTGCAGGTCTCAGCGGGGTCTTTTCTGACGAGGCCCCTCGGCCGCCCCTGCCCCAACCCTCCAGGCCCTGGTCATTCTTCCATCCAGCTTAGCGCTCTCTGTCCCTGTCTCTGTGCCCAGGGCAGCCCTGTGTGGGAAGCATTTGCACTTAGCGTGACACAGCCGACATTGTCATCTTGGCCTCTCTGCACAGGGACCATGGCAGGCTGGAAGTGGACCTGGGACCCGGGTGAGGGCAGGAGCAGGGTGCCCACTCCAGGCTTCGGTGGGTGACTCCCCGGTAGGGGTGTTGGCAGACTCCTCTGTCCCCGCAGCCCCTCGTCGCTCTGTGTCAGGGACCCCAGGGCACTCCAGGTCTGCACAGTGGGCAGTGGCCCCCGCTGGCTGGTCCCACTGTGTGCCATGGTGACCCAAGGCCAGCAGGTCGCCTTGTGGGCAGTGTACTTGGAAGCCAATCCCATTTTTGAGACTCTTTGCATCCCTTTGGGTATTCTAAAAATAAGCTTAATTTATCTTAAATTAATATTAAAATTAAATCTAGATTAAATTGTAACGTATCTTTAGGCTAACCCTTAAAAAGCCCTTAATGTGTGTGAATACTGATAAAACCAAAGAAAATTAGGAAACTATATGAGAGGCCACGCCCTCCTCCATGACCCATTGCAGATTTGACGGTAAATATTTAGCAGAATCCAGAACTAAGTGCAGAGGCCGTAGGGGGCGGCAGAATTGACAAATTGACAAATTGACAATTGTGACTTGCTGCTGCGGCCGGGGGCGGGGAGACCTCGCCCACCAGTCCCGATCTCTGACTTTTCTGCAGAAGCAGATCTGTCTCCTGAGTGGTTGACTCCCCCTCCAGGCCCTCTTTTTATCTTCCAGAAGGTTCCTTCTCTGCTCTGAGCTCCACTGTAACCGCTGCGGCCCCTCTGCTCGGTGCCTGTCTTCTGTGTGTGGGTCAGCTGTCGCTATGTGCCACGTCATCCCAAACCTCCGCAGCAGAAGACAGCACACACTTCTCATCTCTCAGCTTCTGTGGGTCACGAATTTGGGGCACAGTGTCTCTGGGGCTCAACTGTGGGGGCTCCCCTGCCACGTCCACCCCTGGCTGTTGCAGGCCTCCTCAGGCCCTTGTAGCTGGAGGCCTCAGTCCCCCACTGGGGCCCCTCTCCTAGGGCAGCTCACAGCATGGCAGCCACTTCGCTCAGAGCGTGAGAGGGGGAGAGGGACAGAAGCCACAGTCTTTTTGTAACCTCCCCGTGGAGGTGGTGGCCCATCACTTTTGCCACGTGCCACTCATAGAAACGAGCCTGTGTCCCACCCACACTCAAGCGGAAGGGATTACACAAAGCGGTGAATACCAGAGGTCAGGTGTCGTCAGGGACCTTCTCAGAGGCTGTCCACAGCAGTCATAGCAGCCCCCTCCCCAGAGTCCATCTCGACCTCGACCCCTTCTGTGGCTACTGCCACCCTTAGCCTGGGCCCCCCGTCCTGCAGGGGTGTGTCCCTCTTGTCCCTCACACCCTCGGCCTCCTTCCTGCCCTGACTACATCTTTCTCCTTCTCAGTCTCTGTCCCCTCCATGTCCACCGGGGCCCCTCCCCATGTCCAGGCTGACCCTACCTGTCCTCCCCCAACTCTTCCTCCCCCTCCTCTCCCAAATCCCATTGTCACTGTGCACTGGCGACTCTGTTCTGGGCTGTCCCCTCCACAGCAGAGGCCCCAGACACATGTGGACTGTCCCCCTACCCTGGCCAGGGCGCTGCTGTCTAGGTAGATGCAGCATCGTCTGACCACCTATGGGGGGAGGAGCCAGCTGACCCTGAAACAGCCTCGAGGTTGGTGTGGGCTGCACGAGATGTAAGGGCTAGTGTCGGAGGCCAGGACGCTTGGGCCGCCTGTGGCTTCCTCAGATTCCAGGCTGGGCGCAGGGGGAGCGTGGGTGACCAGGGAGCATCGCGGGCGCTCAGCGACTGTTTGCCTAATGAATGCTCTGGGCTAGAATTTTGTTCTCTAGATGCAGCTCAGGCCTGCTCTGAGCTTGGGTGACGGGGCAGTTGTGCCCTCTGGTCGGGGCAGCACTTTCTCCTGCTGTTTCTGCACCAGCTACCTGCCTGTGTGAGGTCAGCAGGTGTCTTGGGCCCACAGGGACACTCCAGGCTCCAGGACAGACACCGGGCCCCTCAGGTGTGGGGATCAGCCGCAGGTCTGCAGACCCTCCAAAGCTGGCAGGGGTGCCCTTTGGGGACTTTGTGCAGCCCCGGGCTGCCCCAGCACACAGTCCCAGGCCTCTTGCCCAGGAGTGCCTTGGACCCTTGTCCCCCACCCCCGGCTAACAGCCTTTTTTTCCCAGAACACGACACACTGGAGGCCGAAGGGTGAGTGGCCCAAGGGGACCAGCTTTAGCTGACGAGCAGGTCTAGGCGGCCAAGGGCTGGTGGCAGCAGAGGGCAGTGCCTGGGCACTTGCAGGAGCTGCTAGACCTCACCGGGGTCTTCTCTCTCTCTGAGTCTCTTGCTGGGGTCCCCAGGCCCCCAAGGCTGGCTCAGCTCAGGCCCTATCCTGGTGGCCCCTCCTGCCCTCATCCTGGGTGCCATGGGGCCGGGGGGTGTGGTGTTCTCTGCATCAGAAACTTCCTTCTTAGCCCTGCTCAGCTGGACAGTTCCAAGAAACACCATACTTTTACCTGGGAAAATTGAGGGTTTTTTCTACTTGTACGCTTGAAACATCTTTGGAGATGAAATACCGTGTCAGTGTGTCCGGAAGGGAGCGGGTGGCTCGCGATAGTGGCACCAGCTGCCGGAGAACCGCAGGACCCAAGTGCAGGGGCTGCCGCCTGGCCGCCTCATTCCTCTTTGGGGCAGGACAGACAGATGTCCCTGTGGTCAGCCTCAGCCTCACACCCGCGGGACTCCCGAGCCCCCGGAAAGGGCGGGCACGTCATGGCAGCCCCAGCAGAGCCCCCCGCCGCACATGGAGTTGGTTGGGCCCCTGCACTCTCGCTGGCTCCCTGTCCCTGCCTGGCACGTCCCTGCAGCCTCCACCCAGAGCCTGTCCTGCCCGCTCCGCACTCACCACGGGGCCTCCCACGCTGTGCCTTGTGCCTCAGGCTCTGCCCCTCGAGGCCCCCAAGTGTGAAAATGCCCAAGGCTGGGGGCTTCTGAGAAGGGAGGGCAGCAGAGGGGCCACTGCCCGGGCCACAGGCCCAGCACCCTGCCCGGAGCCCACGTTCTCTGGAGCACCCAAGTCCACCTGCACCTTCCTGGCTCTTCCTGTCCATCGTTGAGCTCCTTGGACCTGGGTTAGGCCGAACCCCACACATGGCACCATACTGTGCGCAACTTGGCTCTGAGAGGCC
>NW_007726557.1:249117-269705 GCF_000696425.1 Galeopterus variegatus | reverse complement strand
CCCCCCCCGGTGGAAAAGAGGAGAGAGAAACCATCGGGCCTCAAGAGACACAGCCCGCGTCTGAATTCACCCATCTCTGAGCTCTTCATTAAAAAGCAAGGTGCCTCCCCCCATGTACGCACCCATGATGTGGGGACGCTCATGCTGGTGACACCCTGTGCAGGTCCCCACCTGTGTGGCCATCCTCCCCAGGGGCCAGGTCAGCATCTTCTCGCCTTTCAGAAGCATCTTTAGTTATCTGCAGTGGCTTCCGAGGCTGCGTGTGCTACACTGTGAAAGGTGTCAGAGCTAACAGACTGGCAGCATGAGCCATCCCCTTCTTTTTAGTGTCACACGTGGTGGCTGGAGATCTGAGCAGGGGGTGGAGCGGGTGAGTCGGGAGCCGTGCCGCTGAGTGGCCTCGGGTTGGCCTGCTGTGTGAGCGGAGGGAGGCGGCCAGTGGGTGGGGCCCGGGGCCCAGGAGAGGACCTGTCACCTCTGGAGGGACACTGCCCCTCTCCGCCGCCCCATCAACAGCTGTGAAGGGGGGATCTGGAGGGGCTGGGGCTGGGCCCGGGGTGGGGGCCACTTCCTGTCTGTCTCACGGCTCCCAGCACGGGCTATGAGGCGGCCCCTGACCATCCACGTGGGGTTCCGTGTGGGCTGGGGCACCTGTGATCGGGAGCAAGAGCCAGCAGCTCCCTGAGTCACAGGGCTCTGGCAGGTGAGGAGGGACATGGAGAGAGCTGTTCCCCTCCCCTCTCACATGGCCGTGGGGCACGCAAGTCAGGCCGGGCGAGGGGCCTGTGCACCTGCTGCCCTGTCAGCCAGTGGAAGAAAATCAGGGCCCGGGAGAGTGTCACGACACAGGGAGAAGGCCGGGTGAGAGGCAGCCCCTCGCCTGCCGCCGTGACATCTCCATCCACAGGCTGCCTTTGTGTGCACCTCCCGGGCAGGCCAGGCAGTGCCAGCGAGAGGGGAGGCCGTGCACTGGAGATTCATGACGCCAGGCCACTGCGCCA
Source organism: Galeopterus variegatus (assembly GCF_000696425.1). Classification (NCBI taxonomy): domain Eukaryota; kingdom Metazoa; phylum Chordata; class Mammalia; order Dermoptera; family Cynocephalidae; genus Galeopterus; species Galeopterus variegatus. The sequence continues at coordinate 268,704 of NW_007726557.1, read as the reverse complement.
TCAGGCCAGGCAGTTGGGAGTGAGCCTCGGGGAGGACAGGTGGGCTGGGGAGACCCCAGGGAGGACCCAGTGCCCTGTGGATGGGAAGGAGTCACCCACCCATGGCTGGCTTTGTCCTCAACTGCTCACCTGGAGGAGCATGACCAAGTGGGGGAGGTGTGGCTTTCGAAGTTAAGGGACAGCCTGCCAGGTCTCCCTCTCTGCCTCCTTCCTTTATTCCTCGAGAGGCCTCCACAACCAGTACCGCAGAGCCCGTGGCTGTCTGCGGACCTAACCCACACAGCCGCTGGGCTGCTGGCTGCCGTGGAGAGGGTGCAGGGAGGCCAGGCGGTGGTGGCTTTGGGATGTGTAACCCCTGTCAGGCACCCCAGACTTCAGGCCCTTCCTGGCAGCTCCCTCCACCTCTGCCCTGTCAGTCCCAGTGAGCCCCGACGGTTGTTCCCAGAGCTTTGGGTGGTCCCAGCCCTGCCACCCTGTGTCCCTGGGTCCTGGCCTTGCAGACCCTCCACCCCCAGCCTGCAGGTCTCAGCGGGGTCTTTTCTGACGAGGCCCCTCGGCCGCCCCTGCCCCAACCCTCCAGGCCCTGGTCATTCTTCCATCCAGCTTAGCGCTCTCTGTCCCTGTCTCTGTGCCCAGGGCAGCCCTGTGTGGGAAGCATTTGCACTTAGCGTGACACAGCCGACATTGTCATCTTGGCCTCTCTGCACAGGGACCATGGCAGGCTGGAAGTGGACCTGGGACCCGGGTGAGGGCAGGAGCAGGGTGCCCACTCCAGGCTTCGGTGGGTGACTCCCCGGTAGGGGTGTTGGCAGACTCCTCTGTCCCCGCAGCCCCTCGTCGCTCTGTGTCAGGGACCCCAGGGCACTCCAGGTCTGCACAGTGGGCAGTGGCCCCCGCTGGCTGGTCCCACTGTGTGCCATGGTGACCCAAGGCCAGCAGGTCGCCTTGTGGGCAGTGTACTTGGAAGCCAATCCCATTTTTGAGACTCTTTGCATCCCTTTGGGTATTCTAAAAATAAGCTTAATTTATCTTAAATTAATATTAAAATTAAATCTAGATTAAATTGTAACGTATCTTTAGGCTAACCCTTAAAAAGCCCTTAATGTGTGTGAATACTGATAAAACCAAAGAAAATTAGGAAACTATATGAGAGGCCACGCCCTCCTCCATGACCCATTGCAGATTTGACGGTAAATATTTAGCAGAATCCAGAACTAAGTGCAGAGGCCGTAGGGGGCGGCAGAATTGACAAATTGACAAATTGACAATTGTGACTTGCTGCTGCGGCCGGGGGCGGGGAGACCTCGCCCACCAGTCCCGATCTCTGACTTTTCTGCAGAAGCAGATCTGTCTCCTGAGTGGTTGACTCCCCCTCCAGGCCCTCTTTTTATCTTCCAGAAGGTTCCTTCTCTGCTCTGAGCTCCACTGTAACCGCTGCGGCCCCTCTGCTCGGTGCCTGTCTTCTGTGTGTGGGTCAGCTGTCGCTATGTGCCACGTCATCCCAAACCTCCGCAGCAGAAGACAGCACACACTTCTCATCTCTCAGCTTCTGTGGGTCACGAATTTGGGGCACAGTGTCTCTGGGGCTCAACTGTGGGGGCTCCCCTGCCACGTCCACCCCTGGCTGTTGCAGGCCTCCTCAGGCCCTTGTAGCTGGAGGCCTCAGTCCCCCACTGGGGCCCCTCTCCTAGGGCAGCTCACAGCATGGCAGCCACTTCGCTCAGAGCGTGAGAGGGGGAGAGGGACAGAAGCCACAGTCTTTTTGTAACCTCCCCGTGGAGGTGGTGGCCCATCACTTTTGCCACGTGCCACTCATAGAAACGAGCCTGTGTCCCACCCACACTCAAGCGGAAGGGATTACACAAAGCGGTGAATACCAGAGGTCAGGTGTCGTCAGGGACCTTCTCAGAGGCTGTCCACAGCAGTCATAGCAGCCCCCTCCCCAGAGTCCATCTCGACCTCGACCCCTTCTGTGGCTACTGCCACCCTTAGCCTGGGCCCCCCGTCCTGCAGGGGTGTGTCCCTCTTGTCCCTCACACCCTCGGCCTCCTTCCTGCCCTGACTACATCTTTCTCCTTCTCAGTCTCTGTCCCCTCCATGTCCACCGGGGCCCCTCCCCATGTCCAGGCTGACCCTACCTGTCCTCCCCCAACTCTTCCTCCCCCTCCTCTCCCAAATCCTATTGTCACTGTGCACTGGCGACTCTGTTCTGGGCTGTCCCCTCCACAGCAGAGGCCCCAGACACATGTGGACTGTCCCCCTACCCTGGCCAGGGCGCTGCTGTCTAGGTAGATGCAGCATCGTCTGACCACCTATGGGGGGAGGAGCCAGCTGACCCTGAAACAGCCTCGAGGTTGGTGTGGGCTGCACGAGATGTAAGGGCTAGTGTCGGAGGCCAGGACGCTTGGGCCGCCTGTGGCTTCCTCAGATTCCAGGCTGGGCGCAGGGTGAGCGTGGGTGACCAGGGAGCATCGCGGGCGCTCAGCGACTGTTTGCCTAATGAATGCTCTGGGCTAGAATTTTGTTCTCTAGATGCAGCTCAGGCCTGCTCTGAGCTTGGGTGACGGGGCAGTTGTGCCCTCTGGTCGGGGCAGCACTTTCTCCTGCTGTTTCTGCACCAGCTACCTGCCTGTGTGAGGTCAGCAGGTGTCTTGGGCCCACAGGGACACTCCAGGCTCCAGGACAGACACCGGGCCCCTCAGGTGTGGGGATCAGCCGCAGGTCTGCAGACCCTCCAAAGCTGGCAGGGGTGCCCTTTGGGGACTTTGTGCAGCCCCGGGCTGCCCCAGCACACAGTCCCAGGCCTCTTGCCCAGGAGTGCCTTGGACCCTTGTCCCCCACCCCCGGCTAACAGCCTTTTTTTCCCAGAACACGACACACTGGAGGCCGAAGGGTGAGTGGCCCAAGGGGACCAGCTTTAGCTGACGAGCAGGTCTAGGCGGCCAAGGGCTGGTGGCAGCAGAGGGCAGTGCCTGGGCACTTGCAGGAGCTGCTAGACCTCACCGGGGTCTTCTCTCTCTCTGAGTCTCTTGCTGGGGTCCCCAGGCCCCCAAGGCTGGCTCAGCTCAGGCCCTATCCTGGTGGCCCCTCCTGCCCTCATCCTGGGTGCCATGGGGCCGGGGGGTGTGGTGTTCTCTGCATCAGAAACTTCCTTCTTAGCCCTGCTCAGCTGGACAGTTCCAAGAAACACCATACTTTTACCTGGGAAAATTGAGGGTTTTTTCTACTTGTACGCTTGAAACATCTTTGGAGATGAAATACCGTGTCAGTGTGTCCGGAAGGGAGCGGGTGGCTCGCGATAGTGGCACCAGCTGCCGGAGAACCGCAGGACCCAAGTGCAGGGGCTGCCGCCTGGCCGCCTCATTCCTCTTTGGGGCAGGACAGACAGATGTCCCTGTGGTCAGCCTCAGCCTCACACCCGCGGGACTCCCGAGCCCCCGGAAAGGGCGGGCACGTCATGGCAGCCCCAGCAGAGCCCCCCGCCGCACATGGAGTTGGTTGGGCCCCTGCACTCTCGCTGGCTCCCTGTCCCTGCCTGGCACGTCCCTGCAGCCTCCACCCAGAGCCTGTCCTGCCCGCTCCGCACTCACCACGGGGCCTCCCACGCTGTGCCTTGTGCCTCAGGCTCTGCCCCTCGAGGCCCCCAAGTGTGAAAATGCCCAAGGCTGGGGGCTTCTGAGAAGGGAGGGCAGCAGAGGGGCCACTGCCCGGGCCACAGGCCCAGCACCCTGCCCGGAGCCCACGTTCTCTGGAGCACCCAAGTCCACCTGCACCTTCCTGGCTCTTCCTGTCCATCGTTGAGCTCCTTGGACCTGGGTTAGGCCGAACCCCACACATGGCACCATACTGTGCGCAACTTGGCTCTGAGAGGCCCAGGTGGGTGCTGAGTGGAGGCTCCCCAGTGGTGGGGAATTCCAGGGAGGGGACCTTTGTTGTGAAAGGGGCCAGGTTGGGCTTTTTGGAGGAGACTGGATGTGAACTAAGCCTTGAGGAATAGCGTTTGGGAAGGAAGGGCCACGCGTTCTCCCTGGAAGGGCAGCACTGAGTGAGGCCCAGCGTGGCAGGAGCCAGCTGTACCTGAAGCACTTGGCTGGGAAATGAGGACAGAAAGGTGGCACCAGCAGCAGGGATCCAGAGTGCATCCAAGCACCCTCCCAGGCCCTCTGCAGGATGCCACGGCCCAAGGCAGCCCCATCTGGCCCTGGAGCCTGATCCTTCTCAGGCCTGAGGGAGCAGGAGCTGGCCTGAGTCCCGATGGTGGCCGGGTGGAGTTCCCCCAGTGCAACATGCGAGCCATCCCTGTGGCCAGAAACGATGGCCACAGCATGCACAGCTGTCCCTGCTGCCTGTCCTGCCTGCACAACTCTGTTTGTGAAACAGACCAATATCTCTCCTGCCTGAGTGCCTGGTGCCCAGGTGAGTCTGAGCCTTGAGGGTGGGTCCTTAATTGCCTCCATGTTCCCCAAGCCAGCCCAGCCCCCAGACCTTGTGGCTTGATGTGGGGCACGACTTGAGGCTGTCATCTGCACAAGACTGGTGCCTGCTACACCAACACTGCCTGCCCCGGCCAGTGGGGAGTCCTGCACATAGAGCAAAGGGACTTAGGAGGCTGGCTGGCAAGCAAGAGGTCAAGGTTAGTCCAACTCTGAGTGCCCAGGAAACTGCCTCTGCAGCCGGCAGGGCTGGGTGATGAGTAAGGAAGCCCAGGCTGGAGGAGCTACAATAAAGTTGCCCGCTGCTCTGGGGCCAGTGCCCGGTAGCCTCCGGGTGGAGGCAAGGGCTAGCAGAAAAGGAGCTGATTGTGCTCCCTGGGGCTAGGGGTTGTGACCACCCACAGAACCATCACAGACAGCTGTCCCCCGCCTGCACCTGCCTTTGTCCCCTTTCACCCTAGCCCTGGAGCCTCTGCCCTGGGCAGCTGACGTTGCCTTGTGGGCCCAGCGTGGGAGGAGGAAGATTCCACTCGAAGCAGGTGCTGTGGCGGGTCCCCTTGGCAGATGGGGAAGAGCCAGCCAGCAGGGCGAAGTCGCCACCCACAGACACGCAGCCAGGAAGCACTAGAGTTTCCTGTGGACCCAGTTCCGTTGGGGTCCATGCTGTGGCTGGCATGGACAGGTGGGCCCTGTGTCCCTGTCCGGCTTTGCTTTGTCCTCTCCCTGCCCACAGCTGAGACCAGGGCATGTACAGCGTCAGCGTGGGGGACAGGATGTGGGAGCACAGGGCAGACGCCCCCCGGCTCCTCTAGCCCTGCCCACGTGGCCTCCCCTTCTCCGAAGGCACTAGCAGGCTGGGGTATCTGTGTGGCCACACGTGTGCCCCTGACATCCAGACCCACGTGTCCCTCTCCTTGCAGTTGGCTTATTCCGAGACGGGTGGGGGGAGGGAGGGAGGCTCTTGCCTTGGCTGAGGGGTGGCGCTGACTGGCTCGTCACCTTCCTATGCCCCAGCCGCCCACCCTCCAGCCTCAGGCATGTCCTGGGGGGCTGGAGGGGGTCCTGGCCGCCTGCCTGACCACCAGGGAGAGGAGCGAGAGCCCTGGGAGAAGGTGCGAAGACCAGGAGAAGCCGAGTGGGAGCCGGCTGGGGCCCCGCCCGCCACCCACGGGCCACTCTGAGTCACACTTGGCCTAGAACTCTGGGAGGTGGAGGGAGACCGAGGGCGGCCCCAGTGGAGAGCGCTGGCCACCCCACCCCCGCCAAAGGGCTAAATTTACCGTTTTAATAAGAACCAGACTTATATCCGATTTTCCTTTTCTTTTATTAGTTCTGGGCTATCGGTGGTTGGACCCGTCCCTCTCAGCCGTTTCCACGTTTGCTGGGTCAGGTAGCTCAGCAACCACAGAGTTTTCCTATTATGGCCTGAGAGATGCTGCACTTGGGCCAGTGGGGCTTCTGGAAGGCTCTCCTGGGCCAGCCAAGGGGCTTCCCAGGTGACGTGTTTATGTTTCTGGGCAGGCGTCCCTCCCCCAGGGTGCCCCCATGTCCTGGGAGTGGACTGAGCAGGGTCGCCGGCTGCTTTGCGGTCTTCGCCCCCCCACCCCCCAATCTCCCTCCCCCCACCGTGGTTCCGGTCCCTTCCCCCCTGCCTCCTGCCTCCGTCTCTTGTCTGCTATTCCTCTCTGCCTGTGACTGCCCCAGCCTCCTCCTCTTGTCCGGCCACCTTCAGGGACCTGTGGACGGTGGGTGGAGTGGTCTGGTGGCCCCGTGGGGCTCTCAGACACTTCCAGGGCCCCGGCAGCAGAAGGGGTGGCAGGGTGAGCCCCGTGTCCAGCAAGATGCAGAGTGAGCAATGCTGGACAGAGTGACATCTGGTGGCAATGGGTTCATGATTTGTCAGACCGGAAGAGTGCCACCTGGCAAGGCCGGCCCTGCTCGGGGGATCTGATATTAGAGAGGGCTTTGTGACAAGTCTGAGGAAGGCCCAGCTGTGTGGCCTGCTGGCTGCACAGGACTCCCAGAGGCCACTTTCAGGTCTGCCCTGGAAGAGGCCACTCAGAGCTGAGCAGCTGGGCCGGGAGGGGCTGGCTCCCAGGCAGCGGGGGCCAGGGGTCTTAGAGCCATAGTTCAGTGCAGACTTGACACTAGAGAATGGGGTTCCCCTTCCAGCAGGAGCATGCCTGGATGTGCCCCCACCCAGGGTGAAGAAGTGGGTGGGCAGGACCCAGTTGGCCTGTTGCCTCCTCCCCAGCCACCTCAGGCACAACCACAGGGCAGGAGCCTTTGCCGGGGTCCAGGCCAGTGAAGGACAATCTGGTGGAAGCCTGATTCCCGGGAAGCAGTTTCTTCAGGACCCGCCCAGTCCATGTGGCCCCTGTGCCCAAGAGCAGAGTCCACCAAGGCATTCACGCCCACAGCCCCAGGCCCCAGGCATGCAGCAGAGCCAGAGCTGTGTGCACACTCACAGCTGCACACACACACCCAGACACGCACCAGAGTGCACGCGCGCACGACCCCTCCTGTCTGCGCCCATGCTCACAAGTGCACACACCCCCGTGCCGTCTCTCTGGGGCTGCTGGTGGGTCCCAGGGGGAGCACTGCTGGGTCGTGTCTGGGAATGAAGCCTGCAAACACATGCCTGCTCAGACCCACGTACACACGCACCACGGACGTGTGCATGCCGGGGCAGCATGTGGCTTGGCCACCAAGGCCCCTGCCACGGCAGCTTCCAGTCTCCTGGTGGGGGCCAGGAGTCCCAGAGCGGCCCCTCACACTGGGGCCTGGTGTCCCCATCTCTGCCCTCCACTCCTTTTCCCAGGCAGCCACATGGTCAGATGCCACCCGCTGCCTCCAAGCAGGCTGGACTGAAGCCTTTCCTCCCCAGCATCCACGCGGGAAAGCCCGCGTGCCCGGCGCCGGCCTGTCCTCCCCTCCCCTGGAATGACAGGAATGCGGGGCAGGGCCGTGGCGGCTGTTGATCCTCCTGCCGCCGCCTCCTCTCGCCTGCTCAGCCCCCTCCGGGCCCGCCTCGGCGTGGGAGGGGCGCCTGGGGCCACCCATTACTCCAGTCTCAGGGGAGGCCAAGGGACAGCCCCAGGGGAGCCGGGCGTCCCCGCTCCTGGGCGGGCCTGCAGGGGCCGGGCGGCGGCACCGAGGGAAGCGGGACAGGACGGGACAGGCCAGGACGGCCGCCAGACGCGGAGCCGGAGCGGAGCGGCCGGGCCAGCACCGTCAGCTGGGCTTCCAGAAGCAGCGGGAGCTGAGAGCCTGGGAAGGGACTTGCTTCTCTGGAGCCGTCTCAGGGAGGCCTTTTTTTCTTACAATCCACTTCCCAGTTCCAGAAAAGGAGGGCGCTGTCCCCGTGGCTCACTTCACCCAAAACAAATGCTCGTCCCGCCGCAGCCCGGATCTCCCACTCCTCCTGGCTCACGGAGACCCTCCGGCCGTCCCTCCTGTCCCCTCTGTCCTTGTCTGGTGTCACGATGCTGAGACGGCCAGGACCCTGTGGAGGCCTGGCAGGAGAGTTGGGTGGGCAGGCATGGGGCACCTGGGCATCCAGTCACCTAGGCCCGGCCTCTGTCTGCTGGGTCTTCGGGGGACTCTCGGCAGGGGGGCTGCCAGTATTGCTGCCGAGCACACGCGTAGGGAGGGACAGTTATCAAGGACCCCTGGACCGGAAGCTCCTGGGAGCAGAGCTGGGCTCCTGGGCCCAAGCATCCCCAGCGGCCCTCACTCGGGGCTGCCCAGCGTCTGTTGACCATCTTGGCCACAGCAAGTTGACCTGGCAAACAGGTTGGCCGGAGGAAGGCCTGGTTCCCACCTCTGCCATGGCCAGCACAGCTTGCTGCCTCCAACTGTGTGCCGGCCACTCCACACGGTGGCCCTCTCTCTGGGTGGGCTGGGCTCCGTGGCCACGAGTGATTCCCGAGGTGTCTGGGGTTCCCGCCCAGCTCTGACCCACTGGTCTCCCAGCCCTTCTGCTGCTGGGTGGCCTGGGAGCAGCCAGGGTCCAGGGACAGTCTGTCTCCTGGCCCAGGTTGGCCGTGCCTTGGGGTGTGGGAACAGACCAGCCTCTCAGGGATAGGGGCTGCGCCTGAGGAGCCGGGCCGTTGGTGGGGGGGTGTCAGCTGGCCTCCAGCACGCTGGTTTCTGGCGTGGTTTTCTGCGCCAGCCAGGCACCTGGGCCAGGCCTCCACAGTGTCCTGGGCAGAGCTGCAGCCAGGGGCGCCCTGTATTCAGAGCTGCAAACCCTGGCCTGGGCCAACTGGGCAGTGGGACTGGCTGATTGGGGGCCAGTGTGTGACACAGAATGGCCTGCCTTGTGCCACACTGACACCTTGCACAGCCTTCAGTTTCTTTTCCCAGGAAAACCCTGAACATATACCGAATCCCCGTGACAAGAGCTGATGGGAAACCCGAGCGAGTGGACCTGGGCAGGTTCCGTGGTGGGGCCAGGCCACCTTGACCATGCACACTGGTGGGGACAAGGGCAGCCTTTGGAGTGGACAGGCCTCGTTCAAACCCCCGCCTGGGCACTTGGGGCTGTGGGGCCCTGAGTCATGATTAGGGTTTATCATGCCCCGTTCCCTTATCAGTCCTATGGCAGCCCCCAACTTGGGGTCACAGTGGCATTAAGCAGCATGGTTTACAAAGCCCGTGGCAGGGGAGGTGCCAGTGCAGTTGGCTTCTTAGGGGACCCAGGTCAAGAGCCCCTCCAGCCTTCCCCACTGCATGCCCCGTCCACGTCCCCTCCCTGGCTGGTAACCACAGCACTCAGTAGGCGAGGACTTTGCCAAGAGGAAAGAACCTTCAGCCCAGCTCCCGGCTGGACTTGGCCACGTATCTCTGGCCCTGGCCAGGGCACAGGCTGCACTCGGCTCCCAGGCAGCCACTGCACAGGCCCCGTCTGGGGTTGGCTACTGGTCGGCAGGTGGGGGCTGGGCAGGTGGCAGCCAGGTTTGCCCACGGCCTTGTTGGCTGGGCACAGTGCCATTGCCAGGCTCCTTGGAGGTGGAAGTGACAGTAGCAGTATGGACGCTCTTTCCCAGAGTTTCCCAGGCTTCGTCAGCAGTCCCCTCCCCCACCCCCACGGGGGTCCCTGCCCCTCCGGTGGCAGGGCTTGCAGGATCTGTTTCCAAGTTTCTAGCCATGCCCAAGATGGGGGATAAACTCACCCCCTAGAGTAAGGATCACAGACCCCCCCCCACCCGTGTGTGGGGCCAGGTGTGAGGTGGGGTCTGCCCAGTGCCTTCCTCAGGGACTGGCCTGCTGGCCGGGCAATGGGGACCCCAGACAGCAGCTGCCACCTTGCGCCAGGATTTCTGGAAGGGGAAGGCCATCTCTGTCCCCATATGGGAGACATCAGGGTCTCTCGTGGTGGACTCAGTACCAAGGACACCCCTTCATGGAACTGGGCTGCAGTGTACCATTCCGTGTGATGACGGAGAAGGCTGTGCCATCTCTGCCCAGAAGGTGGTCTCCAAATCGTTCGTGGCTGTGATCTCGGGGCAGTGGGGTCTCAGCCGGCTCCTACGTCCTTCCTCACCGTGCCTGGTGGCTTGAATCTATTGCATTTAGGACATAAAGACGTGGCTGTGTGGTAGGAGCACAGCACCAGTTCTTCAGTTTGCAGCATGAAAGGGGAAGGAGTGCAGGCAGATGCCCCAGTGTGTGGCCTGGCCTGAGGCCGGGCACAGGCAGGACGTTAGAGGCCCCGCCAGCTGCCTGTGAGTCTGGCTGGCCAGAGGGCAGCGAGGGGCTGGGCTGGGACCCCCTTTATTTCCTAGACTCTGGGCCAAAGGTCTCTTAACAGGCTCAGAGAAACCAGCTATAAGGAAGGAAGCACCCGTAGAGGGTCCCCGAGTCTGGAGATAGGCGAGTTTCCGAGGACCGGAGGGCCCTGTGGGTTGCCGAGCTGTGTCCTGCCGCCCCCGCCTGCCTGTGGTGTGGGAGAGCTCAGGGTGTGGGGTTCTCAGGCCGAGATCCTGCAGAAACCCTTTCTCCAGACCCGACTTTTGGACTCGGTTTCTTCCCACCATCCCTGGGAGGAACCAGCAGGCGGGACTTCCCTGGGAGGGTGCGGGGGCGGGAAGGCCTAGGGGACGTGGGGTGGGCCAGGGCGGGGCAGCAGAAAGCTTCCAGCTCACCCCACAGGCATGCCCCCAAGGGTCCCCAACACTTCCCTTCTCAGCCCAGAGTCTCCTCCCCTAGCTGGCCACGCCTGTGGTCTGGCTGGGGCCCATGGCCGTCTCAGCCCTGCGGTCCGGGAAGTCCCTGGCTCCTGGGCACCTTCGCCCCTGCCCTGGGCCCACTGGGCTCTCCCTGCAGCCTGACAGCCTGCTCTTCTGCTCCACCCACCACAGGGGCCAGCTCACAGCCCATGCCCTGGCCAGCGCTTGCAGAGCCCTGGGCCCGTGTGTGCCCTGTTCACTGCGCCACTAGGCCCAGGGCTGGGAACTGCCCTGGCTCAGCATGGTGCTGCCAGGGTCCCCGCTGGGACAACCCCTCCCTTTCCCTGGTTCCCTGGCCTGGCCGCCTCTCTGCTGAGTCACCCCCTGTCTGGGAAGCTCCCAGGGCCTGGCCAGGCTGCATGAGGCATCACAAATTTGCAAATCTCCTGCCTCCTGGGCAGGGGGGAGGCTGCCCTGATTCACCTTGGGCTGGGCCTGCAGCGCCACCCCCGCCTGTCCCTGCACTCAGCCTCGCAACCCCTCTCAGCCCAATGGGGCAGCAGCCCCCTAGGTCCCTGGGATGGTCCTAGGCCAGGCTCCCTGCCCATGGGACAGAAGTGACAAGGTGTCAGGGCACCCTGCCAGGGTGGGGGCCAAACCACGCAGCCCCAGGCCACCCACTGAGTGGGGGGCCACCGTGTGTGGAACATCCTCTGTGTGCCTGTGTCCTGTGTGTGCGAGCACTGGCAGCCACGGCAACCCAGGAGGCTCGCTTGGCCTGGCCTTGGCCACTGGACGGGCAGAGAGGGGGCTCAGCCTGCCGGTGGGCGTGAGTGGAGGATACAGATGGGCAGGGGGAGCTGGGTGGGCAAGCTGTGGAGGACACCCACTGCCCGCAACGGTCGCCACACTCCCGGGCCACCTGGGGAATGCCGAGTGTGCTAGCCAGGCCCAGGAAGCCTCTCGCCATTGCCACCTGACCTGAGATGACTGCTGTCTGCAGCTTGATGTGTGCCTGCGGGGACGGAGACCAGACTGACGGGGCAGCGTCCCTAGCCCTGTGCCCCTCTCCCGCCTGTCTTCCAGTCTTCCTTCTAGCTGGTTTTTCCTCTTGCTCACCTGGGGCTGGCGCACCCCAGTCTGACGACTCAGTTAACTGGAGCTGGAGAGGAGGAGGAAGACCTCACTCTGGAGGAGGGCCACCCTCCCAGTGCTGCCCTGCCCCACAGAGCTTACACGGGCCTGCTGTGGGGGCCCTGCCACCCTGGTCCCAGGTGCATTGCCTGGCCTTTGCAGGAGGGTGGACAAAGCATGCCGGCAAGTCCACCGGGTGTGAGAGGGCTTGGGGCTGCCCAGTGCCATGGCCTGGGAGAGCCGGGGCGCTCTGCCTGCATGGGAAACACCCACCACAGGGTGGTTTGTTCCCATGGGGTTATTTGGCACAGCACCCACACCTGCTTGGTGGTGGTGGTGGCATAGTCATTGGTGGTGATGGTGTCAGGAGGCGTGGTCATTGGTGGTGGCAGTGGTGTGGTCATGGTGCTGGTGTTGGTGGTGTGGTCATTGGTGGTGGTGTTGGCAAAGGTGTCATTCTTGGATTTGGCAATAGCAGGAGGGCGTCAACGTCAGGGCACCTGAGGCACAGGGAGATCAGGACCCTGGGTGACTGTCAGGGGCCCATGTGGGCAGCTTCTCCTGCCATTGTCTTCTTGAAGACAAAGGCCCTGGGGGGATTCAGGGGCCTGCGCTCCATCCACGGAGAGGGCTCTGCCCTGTCCTGAGCTGCCCACGGACCTGCACCCAGACTCACTCTCGCCCCTGTGTCCGCAGCCGGCAGCCGCCTGATGGGAAGTTCCCCGGCCTCCTCTTTCATGGGCAGTTTCCTCACCAGCAGCCTGGGCTCGGCCACCTCCACGCACCCCAGCGGGGCCGCCTCCTCCCCCTCCGAGCAGGCCTACCGCAGCTCTCACCCCGCCGCCTCCCAGATCTGGTTCTCCCACTCCCACGAAGGTAAGTTGAGGCCTGGGCCCCAGCAGTGCCCTGATGGCCGGGTGACTGGCTGGCACCCAGGGCCAGCGCTGAGGCAGGGCCTTCCCCGTGGTGGCAGCGAGAACCCGGCTGGAGGCCCGCCCAGCGGGAGGCAAGGGGCTGCCTCCCTGCCGAGGAAGCCCCTGGGGGAGGTGGTAATTGGTTGGAAACAGGGGGCGGCCCCGTTGGGCGGTGGTCCCGGCCAGATGTGTGCTCCAGATGGGCAGAGAAGGAGAAGGGGAGCAGGCCGGGGGCTCGGGCAGCGGGGAAATGTGGAACGCAGCTGCTCTGGCCGGCCGGGCGGGCTGCCCCCCGCGCAGGGCGCGCCCACCTCCCCAGACTCGAGGAGGCGTGGGCTCCAGATGTGCCGGCTGGGCAGGAGGGGCAGGGAGGAGAGAGCTGTCAGCACGCACAGGCTGCCGCCCTGGGGCCTGGCCTAGGACAGCGTCCCTCCCCAGCGATTGGCCTCCCCATGAGATGTTGCCTTGGTCACAGTAGATGCCTCATGAGTACTTGTCACTCTCAGGCTGCGTGTCTGGCAGGAGGGCCCCTAGATGCCCTTCTAGGACTCAGGGCTACCCTTGGACTTTCCCAGGGGCAGGCAACCCCTGCCCCGCTCCCCTCTGCTCAGCACCCTGGCGCTGTGACTTTTGCAGTGGCCCTAGGCCCCAACGTCCCTGGACCCATGGTTGCTGGTACTTAACTCACTCAGCAACCCCGCCCCCCGCGGCATGGGAAGGGTTAAGCATCCCCCCACCCCCGGGCGACTGGCACGCGGAGAGGTAATTGCAGTTGGCACTGGGCACAGAGGGCTCTCCGCTCCTGGCACCCGGCGCTGCCGTAACTCAATGACTGTGCTGAGCGGCGGGCGTCGTGTTTACAGAGCGCTGCGGACCCACACACTGCGCACCGCCGCCCGTGTTCCAGGCAGGGAGATTAGCGCCCGGCACTGCTGGAAGCCAGAGAAACCTCTCTTTGTGCAACAAGAAAGGGGCTGTTTTCCAAACAGGACAGGTGACGAGTGAGGGACAGTTGTTAAAATAATCTGGGCTCCGGGCACTGTGCAGAGTGCACATGCTGGGCAGGCGATAAGGAGCAGCTCTCGCGCCCTCAGGGCCAAGTGGGCAGAGTGGGGTCCTTGGCCCGTCTCTCCTTCCCACCCCACACCCCAGCAGCCTCCTGGAGCCAGGCCTGGTGGAAACTTCCTGGGCGGCCATGGGTGGGCCCCGCTGGCACCACTCACCCCGCAGCCTTCTGTGTCTGCTGGACACACTCTGGGTCACAGTAGCATCTGGCTCCCAGGATGTCTGTGGAAGGAGGCAAGAGGGTGGCCGAGTATGGGGGAGCAGCTGCATGGAAGCCCACGGGAGCCGTGCAGGACCCACCCTGGCCCAGCCGCAGGTGCATGGGTATGCTCGGGCTGGCTGCCTTGGTTTCCCCTCCTTGCAAAGTAGTGTCCACAGCCCATCCCCCAAGTTCTGCGTCAGGAAGTGCATATTCCTGCTACCCTCCCCCCCATTCCACCCTTGGGAACCCTGCTTGCGAGGAGGGCGGTTTGTGGGTAGTGCCACCTGCCCTGAAGCCCACCCCCTGTCCTGCCCCCCTGGGGACTGCTCAGAGTGTGGGTAGGTGGCAGCCTGCAGACAGACAGTACCCACAACGGCCTCCAGCCACCCACTTCCCCTTGTGCCAACGGCTGTCTTGGCGGAGCTGCCCTCAGCCCCTCGCCTGGGGCTGGTGTCTGTGGGCTCCATCTTCCTGCCCCAGCCCCAGGGAAGTCCACCCGGCTGGGTGGGAGGCCAGGACCCCAGTGTATATGTTGGGGTGGGGGATGGAGCCCAGGCCCTGACCCGCCTGCATCCCAGGAGGAAGCTCTTTTGAGGCAGGGGTGGCCTGAGCAGGAAGAGGGGCACGTTGTCCACAGAGGCCCTGGCTGTGACACACCGAGGAGGTTCTTCTCTCTGAGACCAGCATCCAGGCAATGGCCATCTGTCCACACGCCACTGGGCACCTCCTCGTGCCAGCTGTGAGATGCAGTTTCCACTGTCCAGTGCCCAGTCAGGTGGGGGCTGGCACATGTGTTGAGGCCCGGGCTTCGTGCACGAGCACAGGCGGATGCAGGGCAGGGGAAGTGGGATGGGGACTCTAGTGGCTCGCCTAGGCTTCAGAACGCAGGGCCCACCTGGGGCCGAGGTGGGCGTGTGCGGACAGCAGTCCTGGGTGGAAGAGTGCCCCCTGAACCTGCCAGGTGCTACCTGAGGGCAGTACAATGTCTGTCCCAGGGATCTTACGACCACATACATCCTCAAGGCCATGCCTCAGTTTACCCCTTTACTCTCTCCCCTTCCCTGCCTTCAGTTGAGCTGCCCCGCCCCGGGATCCCCTCCTGGAGGGGTTCCCCTGCCCGCCACCCTCTGCCCGTCCTCAGCCTCCTCCCAACACGCTGCGCAGTGACGGCCGCCTTGCTGTGAGCTTGCAGAAGGCGGGGCTGGAGCGGGTGGCAGGCTGCTGGCTGGCGGCCCTGGCACCGTGCCTGGCTGCTAGTTTGACTGGGTGCCAGCTGGCTCCCCACGTGCCGGGGCCTGTTTCTCTGCCGTGTGTGTTCAGGGGGGCTAGGGACAGTGGGGCGGCAGGGGGCACGCGACTCGGCCAGAGGATGGGGGCTGCCAGCACAGTGGGCTGCCTGGGCCGTCTACTTGGAGGTCTGGCTGTCACCCTCATCCCCCTTCCTCCCACAGCCCTTGGGATGGGCAGAGGGGCAGGTGCCCAGCAAAGGCCGCTCAGCACGCCCTCCCTGCCCAGGCTAGGCCCCAGGGAGTCTTCTCATGTCAAGGGCAGTGAGGCTGGGTTGGGGCAGGCAAGTGGGCATCCAGGTGGGGGTAGGTCCAGACGTCCCCACTCCAGGCAGGGACTCCCAGCCAGCCGCAGGGCCCCCAGCTCGCCATCTGCTGGGGAGCTGCTAGAGCAGGGCCAGGGCTTCCTGTTTGCTGGTGGAACAGCTGGGGGTGCAGAGGAGACAGTGGAGTTGCAGGAGCCGCCCCAGAACATCTGTCCTTGGGCAGAGTGGGTCTGTGCAGCTCCTGGGCTTCCTGGCCTCCCAGGCTCACTGAAGACGAGGGGTTCTGCCGGCGGGGGCTTCTGGGGCTAGGGATGGGAGTGGGCTGCGGAACTGGCTCAGGACAGAGGTGAGCCACTGTCCAGCCACTCTGTCCTGGGTGTGTCAGAGCAGGGGTGGGATACAACACAGCTGGCCCTATTGTAGGAGAGCTGGTCCCTACCCCCTACCCCAGCTGCCTGGCTGGGACCACCCACAGGGCCGATGAAAGGGGACTCTGTTTCTGGGGGGCTCAGCTGGCGAGGAGGAGGGCAGGGGCTGCGGAGCCCCCATAGCCAGGGCTGCTCGTGGTTTCTTGTGCCACCTGGAGGGAAGCCGCGGGTGGCAGCAGGCACACGTGCCGGGGCTGGCTGTCCGCCTGGCTGGCCTCTCTGTCAGAGCCACACCCACCCCTTCAGCCACTTCTGCACCCGGGGCTGGCCGGGTTCCAGTGGGGGCAGGGCTGCACAAGAGCCATCAGCGCACCCTGCTCTTCTGAGCCCCACAGCTTCCCACGTCCCCCCAGCTGCCCCTCCGTCTTGCTTGGTCCCCTCTGAGGCCTCAGGACTACCCTGGCTTCTGGGAGCAAGTGGAGCTGGGAGCACATCTGTGTGAGGGACAGGGGCCCCTCCCAGTGTCCACCCACCTCTGCGGGACCTCGCAGTCTCTGTGACTCCTCCAGGCCCGTCCTTCCGGAACAGGCACTCTTGGGGGCCACTCGTCCCCAGTCCCTTTTCCTCCTGGGCCTCGGTTTCCTCAGTGGCTAAAATAGCCTTGTCACCTGTCCCCCACGGGACCACTGGCTGTTCTCCCCCCGTGCCCAGGGGAAGGAGTTGGACCAGTGAGGACAAGCTGGCTGCTCTGAGAAGTGGGGGACAGCATAGGGCGAGGGGACCGAGCCCCTAGATCCTGACATGGGGATCAGGGCTGCCGCACTGGACAGGCCCCCACTGGGCAATTTCCCTTAACCAGGGGAAGGGAGTCCGGCTGTCCAGACCTCTGACGCCCTCCGAAGTGTCCCATGGCTGTGTGTGGCCAGCCCTCGCATCAGGGTTCAACCTCTGGTCCCTGCCGGGGTTTGCCCTCATGCCCTGGGGTTTCCTTCATGGTCTGAGCCGCAGCTCACCGTGACTTCCTTTATGGATCTCTTTCCTTGTCCACAGGCTGGCCGGCCAATGGCCAGTCACTGCCGCGGGCAGGGCTCCCATCCTGATCACCGTGGGGCCCGCGCAGGGAGAGGGCGCTTGGGGCGTCCCAGGTGGTAGAACCTGAGCCCCGGGGAGCTTGGGGGCTGTGGAGGTGGGGGGCTTGGCGGGTAAAGGGCCTGGTTCCTGCAGCTGTGGATGGCCCTGAAACAGGGGTCCCAGGGCCAGCCCCTGGCTCTGGGTCAGGCAGGAGGGTGACAGGTAGTCCTGAGCCTGGCCCCCAGCACCATGAGCCTCAGGTGTTGATGACACTCCACCACGGGGGGGGAGGTCTAGGTGGCAGGGTGGGGTGCAGCCTGGCGCTGAGCTCCCTGGCGGTCAGAGCTGCTGTCTGGTATGCCGGCGGAGGATTTGGGGGTCATGCCCGGTTGCTCCTGGGTCCAGGATCTGAAGATCCTGTCACCTTCCCAGCTTATGGCCTGCAGCAGGCTCTGGACCCTACCCCTCCCCAACCCTGCGCGCCCTGAGGGTCTCTCCTCCCAAAACCTCAGGGAGCCCCAGGGTTGGGCACTCCAGCCCTGAGAAGGGGTCTCATGCTGCTCCCCCCAACCAGAGCCCAGGACATGGGTCGCTCGGTCCTGGGAGCTGCACTCTGAAAACACAGCCTGGATGGCCTGGGGTCTGACCACCTGGGGCAAGGGGCCTGAGGATGCAGCAGGGGTGTTTGACAGGCACCAAAGCAGGGCCCTCCTGGACCCAGGGCACATGGTGCCAGTCAATCGCAGCACTTTTTGTGCTGCGTGGAAACAGTCTCAGAATCCTCCGGAACCGGCACTCTGGGTGTTTGCTGTCATTTAATAGACTCATGTGCTGCAGCCGGAACCACAGACACCCTGAGTGACAGAAGTGTCACACCGGAAACACAGCGCCCGGTCGGCCATGGAAGGAAGAAAGGAACAGGGACCATGTGCCCAGGCCAGGTCCCCTCGAAGCTCTCCATAGGGGTCGTTGGGGGTTGAGTAAGGGGAGTCTGGCAGAGTTGGAGGGAGCTGGTGGGGGCGACAGGTCTGCCCAGGAGGGTGGGTCTTCCCCGGAGGATCTGCACTCCCTGGACAAGCAGGCATCAGACACGGTCAGCCCATGTTCTTCGGAGCCCAGCCTGTGTGGCTCACTGTGAACAAGTGCAGGGTCCAGGCCCGGGCAGCCTTGCTCCCTGCCCGCCCGTGGTCAACAGCTCAGACCCTGGTGCTGGGCCCTGGCTGGAGCCCCAGGCCATAGCGTGGAGTGGTATTGGCAGCTTGAGGCTCAACAGTGGGGAGAACTTTCTAGCAGTTGGAGCCTCGGGATGGGTGTGGGCTGACACGGGTGCCCGAGTATCCCTGTCTAGGGAGGCGGCTCTGCCAGTTGTCAAGGTGGCACTGAGGGGGGAATGTCTGTTGCAAAAGGCCTTGTTCTCTGGGGTGTGGGGGCCAGTGGCAGGGAGACGGGAGACAAGCTTGCAGTGTGCCTCAACACCCCTAGGCATTGCTGAGCCTGCGGCATCTAGACCCTGAGCACTGTGGGCCTCCAGCAGGGCTCCCCAGTGACTCTGCAATGGGAGGCCCCCTGACCCCCAGGCAGTCTTGGCCCTTCGGTTAGCTGACCACACATCCCTTCCCTCTAGACCTGGCTCTGAAGGTGCCACTGTGTCCAGCCTCCTGAAAGCTCAGGAGCAGCTCCCAGTCTCCCCCCAGCAGAAGTGGGACCTGGAAGGGCGGACTGGGGGGAGGGATGCCACCATCACCTCCCCAGACTTGGCAAGAGGAGGAAGGTTCCAGGTCTGGCTTGGAGAGGGTGGGTCTCAGTGCTTTGGGCTGCTGGGAGATGTGCTACGGCCAAACGCAGGAGGGTTGAGGTGGCCTCAAGAGGAGGGCAGGTCTGGAGATCCTGGCGTGAGCAGAGACATAAAAGCCCATGCTGGGACCCCTTTGCGCCCTGGGGCTGCCCCTCCTTCAGCCAGGGCCCTTCTCTGCAGGCAAAAGGGGCTCCCCTGACCCCATGGCAGCCCCATCCCAGCCACCTGTTTCCCACAACCTGCCCTCCTGTCCCCTCCGTCCTTTAGACCCTGCCCTGGGCACACCCCCCACCCCAGTCAGCTGTTGTCTTCTTTCTCCTGCCTCACTCAGTGCATTTCCTCCCACCTTTGACCCTTGACCTTCCAGACGAGGCCAGCAAAGGCCTGGGGTCTTATTGTACCCTCAGAGGCTGAGATTCTTTGTGGGCACTTTATAGGATGGGGCCCAGGGTCTCCTGGCAACCACACAGTGGGGCGGGCGGGGCATCCTCAGATAGACCTCCACTGCCCCCACCAGGCCCAATCCCCCAGCTTCACGGGGGCCTGGCAGGCCCGGAGTCCTGGCCCCCCATTCCATGGGACATTTGCATGGCCTCTGGTCTATCCCTCATCAGTTGGGGTGATCCTAGTAGCTCCAACCTCAGGAGATCTGAGGCTCCGGGGAGGTTGTGTCCGGGGGCCTCTAGGAGGAGTGTGGGATTGAGGACTCTGATCCCGTATGAGCACCCGCAGGCCTTGCCGGCCCCGGGCCTCTGTAGCCCTCTGCTGTCTTGTCCTCTCCCAGCCATACCCTGCCCTGGCCATGCCAGGGGCCTCTGCCCCGTCCCCCTAGCCCTCCCCCAGATCCCCCCACCCCCGGCACAATGCCCCATCTGCAGCC
>NW_007726557.1:207862-248117 GCF_000696425.1 Galeopterus variegatus | reverse complement strand
CCCAGCCATACCCTGCCCTGGCCATGCCAGGGGCCTCTGCCCCGTCCCCCTAGCCCTCCCCCAGATCCCCCCACCCCAGGCACAATGCCTCATCTGCAGCCTGATCTAGGATGTTGGTGGCTCCTGAACCCCGCACAGCAGCCCTGGCTTCTGCCCCGAAACAGCTGCTCTGATTCATAAAAGTCATCTTTTATTTTCTTCTTCAATTCAGAGAGTACAGTCTTGTTGGGAAAAAGAAAGCAGCCTTTCTAGTGCTGGGCTGGGAGGACCTCTTCACCCCTTCCTCTCTCTCTGCCCCCCACCCCCAGATCCCTCCCGCCAGGGCCGCAGAGGGTGGGGCCCCAGGCAGGCTAGAGATGGGGGAAGCCAGCGAGCCCCTGGGCTTGGGGCCCCTGGGAGATTCCTGCCCCCGCTCCCTGGCCTGGATGGCAGAAGCAGGGGGGCCGCATGGCCAGCTGCCCTCCACGGCCCCCCGAGGGCGCCGGGCAGGAAGGAGCCCATTCCTCAGCCAGCAGAACGCCGGCTCCCCCCAAAGAGCGGATGGGCAAGAGGCCCGGACCTCCCGAGGGGCACAGGGAGATCCGCGCCTGGGAAACGGCGTCTGGGAAGGAGGAATTTACAGACTTCTGTTTACCAAAATGAGGCCCTATAAAACATTTAACAGCAGCCGATTAAAGGGGACAGCTGCGGTGGCTTAACCAGCCCCCAGGCCTCCCCTGCCCCGGCCGCTCCCTCTCCCCCAGCTCGCTCCTGGCTCCCCTCTCAGCTCTCGTCAGGTCTTCCAGGAGCTGAGTTTAATCTGGTAAACATCTGCTCCAGATGTGTCTCCCACACAAGCAAGGCCCATGGCCAGACTGCCAGCCTCAGCCTGTGTCCTCAGTGGGACAGGCGCTGCAGGGCGCAGGCCAGGGCCGTGGCAGGCACCTTCCCCAAATCCTCAGCGGTAGGTGCAGCCTCGCCCCATCAAGCAGGTTTCTGTGTCGCAGGACTTCTCAGAGCGTTTACAGTGCTCTTGCCCTTCTGGAGATTCCAAATGGGGGCAGGGCAGGGCGGGGCTGCATTCTTAGCGCTTGTGTGACCCAGGCCTTGTTTTGCATGGAGCATCTCTTGGGGACAGAGTTCCACAGACTCACCCAGGACTGACTGAGCCAGAGAACATCAGAGAGCACCATCAGGGGCTGAGTGGCAGCCTGCCACTGCTGAGGGGCCCGCTGGGATCTGGGTGTGGGCTGCCCATTTGGACTGGGAGGCACCATGGATGTCGGGGCCTTGTTCCCGAGGGACCCCAGAGTGTCCCCATCTGATCTCCGACCCCTTCTGTGAGCCATGCCCCTGAGATTCCTCATCCATCCTCACCTCCGAGCTGGGTTCTGAGGACTATCCACAGCCTGACCCACCCGGCCTCAGGCCTGCAGAGTGCCACCTCCTGGCCCTGCCCCCCACACACCCACAGAGGTCCCTTGGCACTGAGATGGAGGGCCGAGGCCACACTGGCCTCCCACCTCCATCTCAACTTCAGTCTCCAGGCAGGTCGGCCTCAGGTCATGGCGAGTAGCCCTGGCCCTCTTTGAGCACTGTGGGGACGGACACGGGCCTGGAAATGTGTTCTGTAGTTCTGGACCTGCCCCTGCAGTGCTGGACTTCTGAAAGGGTGTCGCTCAGAGTGCGTTCTGTGGAACGCGTGGCCCACACGTTGTTGAAAGGGCTCTCGCTGAAACGACCCGGGTTCCGCAGTAAAAGGAGTTTGGGAAACAGTGAAGAGGTCCAGCAACGCTGTCTGTTGTGGGACTTGTCAGTTGCTTCCTTGCGATGCTTAAAAGGGTCGCGGCGCCTGGCTCCCTGGCACGTGGCTCACAGCGCCCTCTCAGCACACGCCTGGAACCCACCTCCCCTTCTTTCCCTCCTGGGCTCCCCCCTCCCTGTCCCTGTGGCTGTTTTGCTCCTCGGAGAAACCCCGGGGATTCCTGCTCCCTTGTCACTGCCCAGGGTGGCCTGAGAAGTCAGACAGCATCGAGAAGCTCTTGGTACGATCGTGAGGTCCCCTAGAGAAACTCCTCTGGGCCTGCTTTCCTTGCAGGAGAATGTTCAGAGCAGCAGCTCGAAGCCGAAGCCGGCACTTTGGAGTGAATTGGAGAGTCCTGCCCTGCCCAACCCAGCTGCGTGGCTCTGTAAATGGGAGGGGGAGGGACAGCCTGGCCAGTTGTCACCAGCTGATGCTTCAAGGGTCCTGCTTCACATAGCTGTCCCTCAGCCTCCGCCTGCAGAGAGCCACCTCTGGGCCCCTGGTGCTAAAGTGGTCTCCAGGCTGCCCTGCCCCCTGACTCCCCAGCCAGCCTGTGGCCCACATCCAGGCCCTACCGCCCTCCTCCCCCCACCCTGACAAAGCCAGGAGCAGCCCCAGGCTGTGAAGACATCCAGCCCCACTTCACCGCACCCTCCACTTAACAACCAGCAACTTCAGAGCCCAGCTAGGGACAACTAGACAGCGGGCTATGGGGTGTGAGCCAGGCTGGGAAGGAGACTTGGGCCCCCACATCCCAGGGCCTGCCCTGGTAGTAGCAGCAGGCAGGGTAAGCTGGCTGGCGGCTGGCAGGCAGGGCTGGGGGCCCGGGTCCTTCTGTCCCCTGTGGGCCTGGTGGGGAAGGACCAGCCATGAGAAGCCACCAGACATCCCACCCTGCAGTGCCTAGGCCAGGGTGCCGGTGCCTGGGCGAGCCTCCCAGGCCAGTGCTCAGTCCTGTCTGTCCTGCGGGCTGGGCCCTCATCCTTTGGGTGGCCAGGTGGCCAGAGCTTTCCCAGGGGGTGGCTGATGTTCCTGTCCTGGACAGGGGGAGCCCCTCAGAACTCTGGCTGCCACGAGGGATGGACCCCTCGGGCCAGAGAGGGGCCTGCAGACATGACTTGGAGTCTCTGGGGACAGCGCAGGGGGTTCTCAGAGCACCAGAGGCCATGCCCAGTGGAGCAGTAGAGAGCTGAGTTGGCTGGAGCCTGTGGCCTCCAGCAGGGTGGAAACCTGCCACACCCCACCTGCACGGGCCCAGGGCATGGGCCTTCGAGACCAGCACAGCACAGCTGGGCAGGGCCTGCTGAAGGTGCTGGCAGGAGGCCATGTCCGGCCTGGCTCTCCTCTGCTGGTCGCTCTGTGGGGCGCTGGTCCGCTGTGCCCCCTTCTCCCAAGATGCCTCTCCAGATCGCCTTTTGCTGCCCTGCCCGGAAGCTCCCAAATACTGAGTGCTGCTGGGAGAGAGTCAAAGCCCCTCCTCCACCCACCCCTCTCCCCAGCCCATCAGCAATTCAATTTGTGCCGCACCGCACTGGAGGGATGGCATTAGTCGAGTCAGAGCTAATGTGATGTATTGATGGGCTGATTTCCCACCGCGGGCTGCACGCCGGCTCCGCAGGGCGTTGCTCTGGGGCTGCCTGCTGGCTTCTCCCCTCCCTGGGGTCCGCGCGGGTGCAGGCGGGGGGCTGGGGGTTGCCTCTACAGCAGTCTCTTTGCTTCTCTAGCTCCAGGGTACCCCAGGTTTTCGGGGAGTCTGGCATCCACCTTCCTACCCGTGAGCCACTTGGATCACCATGGAAACAGCAACGTTCTCTACGGGCAGCATCGTTTCTATGGAACCCAAAAAGGCAAGTGCGGTGGGCCCAGCGTGGCCCGGCATGAGGTGCAGGCGTCGTGGGGGCTGGGAAGCTTCTGGGGCACAAGGTAGAGCGGCCGGTCTGGGAGGGCCCCTGACAAGTTGTTGGCCAGGCAGGGGTGGGGGCTGGAGGAGAGGGCGGGCCTGCCCCACAGGTACCTGGATGATTTAAACACTGGGTCCCAGGACCACCGCCCAGCGACCAGTTAAGTACCCACATTAGGTAGCACTCGGAAAGCATAGCCAGGCTGTCTCCTGAGCTCTTGGCGGTCAGGCAGAAGCCACAGAGTGTTCAGGGGTCCCAGGGGGGCTTGGCGAGGAGGATCCCATCAGTAAAGGGAGGCGAGGCCCACAGAAGCATGCATCTCCTGACTCAGTTCGCTGGGCCTGGGCTAGACCTCGGCTGTGCCAGTGCTGACAGAGGCCGCGGGAGGAGGGCGGGAGCAAGAGCTGTGTCCCGTGGACAGAGGAGGGGCTGCCCCCCCGTTGGCAGCAGGTGTCCCCAGAGGAGGCACGCTGAGTGTGGCCTGCGCTGGCGAGAACACAGAACCCGTTGGAGGAGGGGACTCCTACTGGGGTGCTGCACAGCAGAGGCCTGGCCTCCACGAGCAGCTCCCAGCAGGCAACCTGCCAGAAGGTCAGGCAGGCACCTCCTGGCTGGAGGTGGGACAGGTATGGGAGCCGGAGCTGTCTCCAGGTAGAGTTTTTCCTGGCTGGGGTGACGTCTTGTTTGCCTTTTAGAAAGCTCTCCCTGGGGTGGTGCGGGGAGACCTCTGGGTTAGTTTCAGAGACAAGTGATAAAGACAGGAACCCACATGTGGGGTCCCTTGGGGCTGGAATCAGTGCTGTCAAGGAATGCAGATTGGGGACAGGGAGAGGCAGAGGGTCCCACATGACCCCCAGTTCTTGGCCAACTGGAAGGGACCCACCAGCAGTTCAGAGGGGAGCCCAGCTCCGGTGCAGAGGGACTGGGGGCCTCCCCAGGGATCCAGGTGGGAGCTGGACACTGGACATATATGGGGGGGCAGTGCTGGACGGGTGGGTTGGAAAGGTAGATTCACCTGTGGAGAGGTGTCACCTGGGTATGTGGCCGGCGAAGATGGGCTCAGCCCTGGAAGCCTTAGCATTGAAGGCTGGAGCTCAGAGGAGCCAGAGGAGTCCACAGAGCATCCAGCAGGGGTCCTGGGGAAGGAAAGGGACCGCATTGAGCTAGTGCCATTGAGGTGGCCATGGTGCCCCAGGGAGAGCAGTTTTAGGTGTGGGGGGAGGGAGAAGGGGCAGAGAGAGCCTGCGGCCCACCGCCCTGCCCTCACCTCCTGCCAGCCCACAGCCCCTTCTCTCCTCTGGCCTCAGACTCCAGGGCCTCGGCGTGTCCAGCGTGTCTGTGTCCTTGGGCCATCCTGTACCTGGGAGAGCTGCGGAGGCTCAGGATGGCCTCGGTCTTGCCTGGACTGGCCAGCCGTGATTGGTGCAGGAAAGGCCCTGCTTCCGGTGGGGCCAGGACTGTTCCCCAGCCCCACCCAGGGGACTTGGCTCTGACCATAACTTACACCCTGGACACTTCCAGGAAAACCAAGTCTCCTCACCCGGCTCTTGGAGCTGGTGGCCAAGGGCTCTGCTGCCCAGGGGACAGCCCCATACCACCAGGGACTGGGTCCCCCAATATCAGCTGCAGCACCTGCAGTATTTTGACAGCGTTAGCAGGGGTAGGCAGGTGGCTAGTCCAGCCCCAGAAACCTAACCCCCTGAACCAGAGCCCAGGGACTCCCTCTGGGCAGTGGGCCGGCTGGTGTCGCAGGAGCGCTGGCGGGGCCTCTGGCTTTCACAATATTGTGGTGGAGCCTCATCCAAGAACATTATTTGGTTTTGGAAATTGAGCTAATTAGGTTTTGCCAGGGCTGCCCCCTTCCCCTTGTTTCTAATTAGCAGGAAATTGACAAGGAATTTACATGACTGAGGACGGTTTTACAAGTTCCAAATGTTTCTTTTGTTCCCCCACTGGTCCGCTGCCTCAGCTCTTGGCCGTCTACTCTGCTGCTCACCCACCCAGGGTCCCCCAGAGGTGGTGACCTACCCCCAGGTTGGGGTGGTGGGTGTCCCCAGGGCAGCTGGGGACCCATGTAGAGAGCATGGAGCAGCCCCTGCCTGGACAGGAAGGGTTTGTCCCAGGCCGAGGGCCCAGTCTGGGCAGCCAGTCCAGACACCAGCAGAGGGAGCCCAGGACACCTCCCTGCTCCAGGCGGGGTGGGCAGGGAGCTGCCGGGTGGGTGTGGGCACAGCTGCTACTCTCCACCCCAGGACCTTCCTTTCTCCCTGTTTTAACCCATCACCCAGTCCCACCAGCCTGAGAGGTCCACAGTTCAGATGCCCAGGGGCTGGGGGCACTGGGGGGCTCCCCAGGGTGTCCAGGATGTAGGTGAGTGGGGTCCTCTACACCTAGCCCACTCAGACACCCTGAGCCTCACTTCCTTCTCTGGGGATGACTTATGCGGGTGATGTGGGTCTCGGTGGGCTCTCTAGCCATGTCACCGGGCACCTGGCACAGCAGGCTTGTAGTGGCCACATCACACAGGTCCACCGAGCTGCCCCTCACTGTAAGCCAGCAGCATCCGTGTCTCTAAGGTCTGCAGACCCGACCGGCTCATGCTCCTGTGAATGCTCTGCTTGGAGCTCTCAGCTCCTGGGGGTGACATAGTCATAACCTCAGCGGGGTGGGGGTAGTTAGTGTTTCATGGGTGCAGAGTCTCAGTTTGGGGAGAGGGAAGAGTCGGGGAGATGGGGTGGTGGCTGCACAGCAGTGTGAGTGTAGTCAATGCCACAGAACTGTGCACTTAAAATGTTAAAGTTTTGGGCCGAGCCCGTGGCGCACTCGGGCGAGTGCGGCGCTGGGAGTGCAGCAGCGCTCCCGCTGCGGGTTCGGATCCTATATAGGGATGACCGGTGCGCTCACAGCGCTCACTGGCTGAGCACGGTGCGGCCGGTCTCAAAAAGGACAAAAAAAAAAGTTAAAGTTTTATGTTATGTGTGTTTTACCACAACTTTTTAAAAAATGAAAACAAAAACCTTCCCTGGCCTCAGGTCGGTGCCAGCTGGGGTTGGGGGAGGCGCCTGAGCTCTCCCTGCCCCGACTGACCTTGGCTCTCTCGGCCTGCAGATAACTTCTACCTGCGAAACCTGCCCCCGCAGCCCACCCTCCTGCCTGCCAACCACAACTTCCCTGCCGTGGCCCGGGCCGCCCCTGCCCACCCCATCGGCTCCTGTAGCCGTGACCGGGGCGAGGCCAGCCCTCTGCAGAAGGGTCCCAAGGAGTTTGACCGCTTCCTCCTGGGCAGAGAGAAGGCCGGCAGGGCAGCAGAGGGCAAGGAGCGGCCTGCGGCAGCAGAGGACGGTGGCAAGGAGCGGCACAAGCTGGTGCTGCCCGTGCCAGCCGACGGGCACTGCAAAGAGGGTGGCCCAGTGCCCCGCAGCGCTTGCGAGGCCCGCCCCAAGCACCTCACCTCCTGCCTGCTCAATGCCAAGGTGCTCAACGGCGAGATGGGCAAGGCCACGCCGGCCAGCTGTGCGGGGGGCATGCTGGGGCGGCCAGGCATGGGGATGGCGGCCGCTGGGCGCTGCACAAAGGAGGCGGCGGGCCCCGCGGAGCCTGGGCCAGCCTTCAGCGAGTGCCTGGAGCGGAGGCAGATGCTGCACCATGCAGTGTCCCATGCAGTGCCCTACACGGTGCCATCTGGCCTGACCGCTGGGCCACCCCCGCCACTTAGCACAGCTGCCGGCTCCTTCCCCTGCCTGCAGTTGCATGCCGGCCCGGACGGGCTCTGCCCGCTGCAGGACAAAGTCTCCCGGGACCTAAAGGCCAGCGGGCCCACCTTTGTGCCTTCCGTGGGACACTTGGCGGACAAGAGCCGCCCCTTCCAGGCGGCCGAGGCCTGTGCTGTGGTGGGAGAGGGCAAGGACCAGCACCTGGATGGGGCCATGGCTCCCGACCATGCCACGCCCTACGGAGTCTCCTATGCCCACCTGAAGGCCGAGGGCAGGGGCGAGTGGAGGCCTGGGGGCTTCGAGGCAGCCCTTAACCCCCGGCTAAAGGGCCTGGAGTATCTCAATAGTGCAGGCCCTGAGGCCTCCTTCTCCGGACTCCCCAAGGGCGGTCTGGACAAAAGCAGCTACTTTGAGTTGCCCGTCCCTTCACAGGACTGTGCCCGGCCCAGTCACCAAGACCCTCTGGGTGGGAAGGCCCCCCAGGCCTGTTGCACTTTAGACAAGACGGCCAGC
The DNA here is from genome assembly GCF_000696425.1 of Galeopterus variegatus. Taxonomy (NCBI): domain Eukaryota; kingdom Metazoa; phylum Chordata; class Mammalia; order Dermoptera; family Cynocephalidae; genus Galeopterus; species Galeopterus variegatus. The sequence goes on along the minus strand of NW_007726557.1, from coordinate 240,207 downwards.
AAGGAGGCCCCTGCCAGCCTCCCCGGGGCCCAGAAGGTGGCCAGGATTCGGCACCAGCAGCACTTGGTGGCCCCCGAGGTGGAGCCAGGGGGTAGTGGGGCCGAGGCCACACGCAAGCCCCTAGAGCTGGCTTCCCTGGGCTACGGCGGGCCCCACCTGCCCCCATGGAGCGTCCAGGCAGGCCAGGGCACCTCCATGGCCATCAGTGAGGAGCGCAAGGGCGGCCCCTACCTGGACCCCTTTGGCAGCGGCCTTCAGCAGGCGGCCCTCCTGTCCCAGGAGTTGCCCACCCCGCCAGACGAGGTCTCGGCCATGAAGAACCTGCTGAAGTACAGCAACCAAGCTCTGGTCGTGGGCCAGAAGGCGCCCTTCGTGGGCCTGGGCAGCCTCAAAGCCAGCTGCGTCCAACAGGAGGCAAAGTTCCCGGCCTCCAAGGGCCCAGGCCATGTGGAAAGGCCGGACTGCGCCCGCAGCCGGGAGCACGAGGCCCCACATGGCGACGGGGAGGTGCGGCAGCCACCTGTGGGCATCGCAGTGGCCTTGGCCAGGCAGAAGGACACTGTGAGTCGGTCTGAGACATCCTACAGCACCAACGCTGGGCGGCAGGGCCGGGCCGCCCCTGCCTTCAAAGGTACAGCTCTCCACGGGAGGGGGGCCGGCCGGGTGGGGCCTGGGGTGCCTAGGGCCAGCCGGCCCCGCCCTGCCCCAGCAGACCCTGTAGGGCCCACAGGTTTGAAGTGGGGTCACTGCTTGCTTTAGCCGGTGGCACCTGGCCACCCCAACCCTCGTCCCTCCTGCCATCTCGACCCTGTGCAGCTGGCAGCGGGTCCCGCTCCGTGCACACACTGGACCTGGAGGCCGAGGAGGAGCGGGCACGGCTGTGTGAAGATCGCCTGGGGCTGGCCGGCCGCGAGCTGCTGCTGCAGTAAGGACAGGGTGTGGGCTTGGGGTGGGGGCCGCTGGCTCGCCTGCTTAGAGCTATGTGGGAGAAAGTGAGATGTCCTTACAGAGGGATGACAGGCTCTGTGGCCTGTCGTGTCAATATACACACCCACCCGGGAGCCTTTCTGGGGTCTCCACCCCATGTTGGAGGGCTCTGCTCACTCCCCCTCTGCCAGCAGGGCCCCTGCCTGGACCTCTAACGCTGAGGCACAGAGCCTGGGATCTCCTGTGAGCCCCCAAGTCCCATTTTCCCTCCCAGGCTTTGGCCATGGGGTGAGGTGGGGAGCTGGAGGCAGGGCTCAGTGACAGGGCTGAGCCCTGTGATCTTACAGGGACAACAAAGACCTCGTGGAATTTGCCCGGATCCAGAATTTGTCCAGCAGCTGCCCCGGAGACCTGGCCCCCCACCTCATGGTGCAGAGCAGCCAGCTGGGCGGGGACCCGGCCACCCACCCCCACCCCGCGCACCCACCCTGGCTGCCCCGCACCCGCAGCCCCTCCTTGTGGATGGGGGGACATTCCTATGGTTAGTGCTCCAAGGGCAGTCACTGTGGGGGGCTGGCCTGGGGCTGACGGTGATCCTCTCCCGGCCAGGCCCCGGGAGCGGGAGGCTGAGTGGCGTGGGCCCCAGCCGGCCTGACTGCTGTGTCCTCTCCCCCTAGGCCTGGGGCACCCCGCCCTGCACCAGAACCTGCCCCCCGGCTTTCCCACCTCGGTGCCCAGCTCCATGCCCTCCGTCTTCCCCCTCCCCCAGGACGCCCCTGCACAGCTCGTCATCCTGCCCTCGGAGCCTGCACCCCACACCGCCCCCCAAGCACTCGGTGAGGCCCCCGGCCAGGTTGTTAGCATGTGGGTCTGGGGGGAGTGGCACCTGCAAGGAGAGGGCAGGGTGCGGCAGGTGCCCAGGAGGCAGCTGTGAGGTCGGGGAGCTGGGGAGGGGTCCTGAGTGGGGCTGGCTGGCTGGGGCTCACGGCTCCTCTGCCCCTGTCCACAGCTGATGTCATGGACCAGGCCTCGCTGTGGCCCCCCATGTATGGGGCCCGGGGCCCCGCCTCCCACATGCAGCACCCCGGTCAGCTCCCCGTGTACCCACGCTCCCAGCTCCTGCGGCAGCAGGAGCTCTACGCCCTGCAGCAACAGCAGCAGCAGCAGCAGAAGCATCGCAGCGCCCAGGCCCTAGAGCTGCAGCGGGCAGCCCAGTTCCAGGTACCCACCCCCCCGGCCACGCTCGCCCAGCACCCACGACAGTTCTCACGCTCCCGCTTCACCCTGGCTTGTCCCCAGAAGCCCCTGCGTGCCTCCCACTCGATGACCTCACACAGTGGGGTGTACAGGGACTGAGGGGGCTGGGCCCAGGTGAGCCTCTCCCCTCACCCCAACAGCGGAAACCTGAGGACCACCACCTGGAGCTGGAGGAGCCCACCCAGGAGAAGGCCCTGAAGTCCACTCACAAGCCAGTTGCCTTAACCCCCATGGCCAAGGGCGCCCCCTCACCTGCCACTGCAGGCCCCGTCAAGCTGTCACCCTGCTGCCATTCGCCCGCCCTGAAGCCCCCCACCAGCTGCCCTGCATCACCACCACGTTCCAGCGCCCCCTGCACTTTATCCGTGTGCCCTGCTGGCAGCCCCGGGCCTGGCTCCAGTGTGCCCAGTACCGAGGACAAGAGCGGGACGGGCCGGCGGCCCAGAGCCGACCTCTCCACACTGGAGTCAGGTGAGAGTGGGCAGCTCCAGGCTGGCCTGGTGTGCCCGTGCCGCTCTGAGGCCCTCCGCCCCCTCCTGGGGAGGCAGAGCTGTCAGCAGGGGCTGCCTGGCTTGGCACCTGCAGAAGGTACCCTCCCCTTGCCAGGTCCCTGTCAGGGTCCAGCACAGCGTGGCTTTTCCCTTCCTCGCCCACCCTCTTCACTGTCCTTGCGGGTGACCCAGGGGGGCACGCAGCAGCACAGCTGCCCCTTCCCAGCCCTCGGCAGGCAGGGCAGGAGGAAAGCCAGGCCTGGCTGGCCAGCATTGGGGTCCTGAGAGCAATGAGGCGCCTGGCCTGCCGTGACAGTGGCAGGGCTATGGGATCGCAGGATGCCACCTGCTTGGGCCTGTGGCAGGGGTCTTGGGCCTGCCTTCCCTCGCCAGCCTCAGCCCCTGCAGCCCGCCTGCCCGCCGCCTGCCGGCTCCTCGACAGCCTGCTTGGTTGTCTCTGAGTTAGGCTGAGAATTTACACTGGAAACCCATGTGGTGAGCATAAAACCCGTCCCAGTTCCACAATAAGGAGAATGAGCCAGCAGAGGGGGTTTTTTGGGTTTTTTTTCCCTCAGTTTTTTTTCCCCTTAGTTTTTCTTTTCTTTTTTTTTTTTATTGCAGTTAATGGGGCGTAATGCCTCTGACACGCTGCTGGCTCGTTCTGGTTCAGGGAAAACACTGATTCAAGCATCATGTTTTAAAAATCCCCCTTTTCTGGTTAGCCACACCACACCATGCCACAGACCGCCCCCGAGGACCCCTGAGGCTGCGCCAGGAGCCAGGAACGGGGGCCTTGAGGCTGCCCTGGCCGGACAGGGGCCTGGCCTCCCGCTGCCCCTGTAACGTGACATGTCCTCTGTTCTGGCCTCTTGAGTGTCCCGCAGGCCTCCAGGGCTGGCCAGCACCCTCCCTCCCAGGTGTGGGTCTGGGGTTCAAGGCCACCCTTCCCCATCTTGTAACAGGCCGCACTCGCCCACCCTTGCCTTCCTCACCCGTCTTCTCTTTCCCAGACCTGCCTTCCGGATGTGTGCGCCCCCCGGCCGGCCTGGGCTTCTCCTCTCTGCCCTCTGACCTGCCCTCGTCTGACCTCACAGACCCCGAAACTATGCAAACCGCTGCCCCGGGGGCCCAGCCCGAGCCGATGAGGACGTTCCTGCCCAGGGAGCCACCGCCCTGCAGCCCTGGGGGCCTGGAGGAGCCCGGGCTGCTCTCAAGAGCCAGGGAGGCCACCCAGGACCTCGCCGCCACCCCCCACCCCGCCGAGCGGGGACCCCCAGGGAAGGCAGCAGACCCTAGTCCATTTGAGGGGCTACAAGAACTGCAATGCGGGGCCATCCTTGAGGGAGTGGACCCCGAGGCCACTGACCAGGCTGATTCTACTCAGGGAGGGGCACAAGAGGAGAGGACCACAGGGGAGGGGCGGGAGGAGGGAGAGCGGGCACCCTCATCAGAGGCCCCCCTGCCAGCCCTGGAGCAGCGGGCAGGGAGCCTGGGTGCCCTGGACAAGGAGGATGAGGGCGAGAGGCAGACCCCGGAGGCGGCGGGGCTGGAGGACAATGCGACCACATTTGAGGAGGACGAGCGTCAGGAGGAAAGTCTCGAGGACGAGGAAGAGGACTTGGGGGTGGCTCCTGGCAACAGCCCTGCACCCAGGGCACTGCCAGGCCTGGACGCCTTGGTGGCTGCCACCATTGATCTAGGGGACCTGCCCAGCATCAGCCCACTGGACTCTCAGCCCCCGGTGGCCTCTGAGCCCCCCAGCACAGCCCCCCTGCCCCATAGCTCAGGGATTCATGGGATCGCACTGCTCAGTGAGCTGGCTGACTTGGAGATCCAGCGGCAGAGGAGCGAGCAGGCCCTGCAAGGTACGCCCCCGGCTTGGGGTGAGTGGGGGGGGGTCCTTCAGCCCGGCTGAGTTGTCCCCACAGTGTGGCAGGCCCTGGGGAGAATGCCCCCCTCCACCCGGCCACCCTCATCCGTGGAAACCAGAGGTGGGTGTGCCAACACCAAATCCACCCCCAGCCCTGGCCCAGCCGAGGAGTCATGGGTACGGCCCTCGGGACTGGGACCGCACCTCAGTGGTAGTCTCAGGGGGAGGGCCCTGTTGCGGGGAATAAGGGAGGCTCAGTGGCTGTCATGCAAGGATATCAGGGTACCCCGGGTGCCATGGCTCCTGCTCAGGGAAGATGGCAGGAGGCTGTGATGGGATCAGATGGGCCCCCATGGTGGAGGACGCAGGGCCCACTGGGGCTGGGGCTGGGACTGGGACAGCAGGAGTTCCTGCTCCAAGGCTGGTGAGTGGGATGAAGAACACCTGGGCTCCCACCCTCCCCAGAGCCCCGAGGTGCCGGGCAGGACCGTTGCAGCAGAACCAGATGGGGTTTGGCTCCTTTGCCCACCTGGGGCCAGAGCGCCTCAGACAGGACGCCCGAGAGCCGGGTCTCTGCTGCATCTGTGCAGCCCTCCACACAGCCCCCAGCTGCCCCAGCTGCTCCACTCGGAGCCCCTTCTTCCTGCCCCATCCTCCCATTGGACCCCAGAGGAAGCCTCTCCTGGGGGGACACCCTAGCCAGGCGTGTGTTGCTGGATATTTACAGAAAGAAAGCAGCAAAGTCCTCAGGGCTTGGCCTCTGCCAGCTTCCAGTGAGGTCTTTATGCTGCTGAGATAAAGTGGATGTTCTTGTAAAGTTAGTCTCCCCAAGGCCTCTCTGTCCCTCCTCTGCTAGGGGCTGCAGTGGTACCTGGGCCGCAGGAGCTGCTGGGCGCTGCATGTGCTCAGGATGTGTCTGGACCTTGGGGCGGGGGGCTCACTTGGGTCTCCAGGCCCTGTGTGTAGGAACGGGGGGTAGGGTGAGATGGGGGTGCCCAGAGCAGGGCCCGACCTGCTAGGGACACCACTGAGGCTCCTCGTGGCCCTCCCATGGCAGCGTGAGGGGTTGTTGTGTGGGTGCCAGGCACTGTGTGTGCAGCCAGGGCTGCCATCTGTGTGCGTGTGAACCACTCGCTGGACTGCAGCCCATTCACTGAAGAAATACTCTTGATGGACTGCGTGTCCTGGTGGGGGTCATGTTGTGTAACCTGGTGTGGTGCCGTAGCCACCAGGCTGGGGGCACAACCAGCATTCAGCCCACCCTCCCTTCCTGGAGCACCCAGCCCCCACCCTCCCCTGTCCCAGTTAATTGGCAAGTCATCAGCAGCTGCTTGGATCGGAATTGTTCCCAACGAGCGCAGTGACGGCTTTGGCTGAAATCAATTAGGAGGCCAGCTTCGTTCTGTGCCAAACAGCAGGATTCATAGAGGGGGACAGTGGGAGAAGAAAATCCTGAGGATCAGGGGCCGGGCAGGGCAGGGATTCCAGAGGGGACCGCTGCGTGGCCCAGGCCCACCCTCTAGGCCTGGCTGTCTGTGCAAGGCCATGTGGGAGCCACACACCTGTGGCCTCAAGGACATGTGGAGCTTGGGCAGGAGGAACAGAAAGGCTTCTGACAGATCTTAGGGACACCAAGAGACGGGAGGCCTGGGGCTTTTAGCTGAAACGGTCTTGCACTTGGGCCTCCCTGGCAGTGGGCGGAGCAGCAGGTCCTCTCTCTGCGGAGAAAGCCCCCTTCAGCCCTCCCGTTCCCCGGGGACCTGTCTCTGGGGTTGTGGGTTTCTGGGTTGGAGGTCTGTGGTCTTGGCCCAGAACTTGTGTCCAGAGGTTAGAGCATCCAGCGTCTTCCCCTCCGGTGCCTCCTGGCACCACCATAGTGACTTGGGGGTAGATGAGCCCTTGGACTTCTGGGCCGTCTGCCTCCTGCCCTGCACTGGGCGTCCCCCCCCCCACGTGAGAAGAGTGCCCGCCAGTCGTGCTGTAGCGTGCTCCCTGCTGGGTCCTCCCGCTGCTGAGGCTCAGGTGCGCTTCCTCGGCAGGAGCCTCCCAGGACAGGTCCTCCCGGCAGCCTGGTCTCCCGTGCAGCAATCTTGAACGTTGGCTCTGATGGGCTGCTGCGGGCCGAGCTTCCCCGCTGTCCCCTGTGTGGTGCAGGGTGTTTTGTGACGAGGCCGCTCGTCCTCAGACGTCCACTTTCTCCTTTCAGTTGTGTCAGGGCCACTCAGGCATTCCTGCTGTTTATCGCTCTTGAGTCTGATGACCAATGGTACCAGATGGCGCCTGTGGGAGCCCTTCAGCCACTCCCACGTGCTTTTGACATGTCCCTGTCTTTTCTGGAGTGACAGAACGCCACCACCGCACTCTGCACTCCCTCTGCCCAGGCTGCAGCAGCCGTTTCTCCCAAGCCCTTCCCGTGGAGAACGGTGTTTAGAAGCCAAGACTGGGGTGTCAGGGTCGCTCTTCCCGGGCACTCTCAGAGGACGGGTCCTCCTGTCTCGCACATGTTACTGGCTGTAACTCCCCCCTGACAGGCAGGTGCCCGGCCCCCGTGACCCTTCATGAGTGTCCCTGCAGGTTCAGCCCTGTGTCCAGTCGCGCATCTCTGCGGCCGCCCCTCCCTGTGGCCGGCTCCCCTGCTGGGGCTGGGTCTGCATTCCAAGCCTCCTCCCTGAGTGGACACCATGCTCTGCTCGTCCTTGGTCCTCAGGGCCTGGGGCTCTGGGCCCCGCGGGCCAGGGCTGTGCTGGGAATGGGGCTGATGTCAGGAGCCTCTGAGAGCCAGTGCGCCCCCCACCCTCATCCTCGCCTGCGCTGACCCTCCTGTCCCCCCAGCAGAGGAGGAGGACGTGCTGGCCTTCAACCTGCAGCATCTGGCCACGCTGGCCACAGCCTGGTCCCTGGTGGAGGCCGCAGGCCTGGACAGCTCAGCCGCCTCAGCCCAGACCTCTGCTGCTGACACCTGCCGCGGCCCCAGGCTCACTGCCCGCATGCAGATCCTGCAGCGCAAGGACTCCTGGACCCCCAAGACCAAGCCTGTGAGTGGGGTCCTGTTGCCTAGTGCCAGGACAGACGGGGGACCCCCGAGGGCCCAGGCCGCCCACCCACCAGCCCTGTCCTGGGCCCTGGCCTGGCTCACGGGCCCCTGTGGCCCTGCCCCCCAGGTGTGCCCGCTGAAGGCCGCCATCGACCGGCTGGACACGCAGGAGGTGGAGATGCGCGTGCAGCTGGCGGAGCTGCAGCGGCGCTACAAGGAGAAGCAGCGGGAGCTGGCCCGCCTGCAGCGCAGGCGCGACCACGAGTACGGCTCGGGTGGGGCAGGGGCTGGGCAGGGCCGGGTACAGCCAGGGTGGCGGGAAGCTGGGGTCTGGGAGGCTCCCCGGAGGCAGCAGTACTTGACGAGACCTGAAGGGTGGGACGTTCAACACACAGAGTAACTGGGGGGAGGGCAGGCCTGGTGGAAGGGCCACCTGGCAGAGGCTGATGCAGGGAGAGAGTCCAGTCCACAGTGTGGCGGGGTGAGGGGCACAGTGTCACAAGTGGGGCTGGGAAGGGTGGGAAGCCAACGAAGGAGTTGGGGCCTTCTATGGGGCAGAGGAGCCCCCACAGTTGCCACAGGGATAGCAGCAGCTTCCCTGACCCATGTGTGCATGATGGTTGGAGCTGGGGGCATGGAGGGGCAGGACTCCAGGCTGGCAGAGCTTCAGAGAGGTGGGGGCAGTGGGAATCCTGACCTAGTTGCCCTCCTGCAGGGCCAGGTGCCCCAGGCCAAGTCTTGGGAGTACCTGTCCCCCACCTGGCAGCCCCACTAAGGGCAGTGTCCTCTGCTGGACCCCTGTCTGGGAGCCAGGGTGGACATAAGCCTATGACCACCCCTGCTGCGACCCCCAGGAGAGACGAGAGCTCACGGAGCCCTGCTCGGCGGGGGCCTGGCCGGCCGAGGAAGCGCAAACACTCTGGCTCGCTGCCCACCCTGCGCCCCGGGGGCCAGCTCGCCAGGAGCGACAGCAAGAAAGTGAAGTGAGTCCCTCTTCTCTGGCTCCCTGGGCTGCTGATGCCCCCTTCACGCCTTCTCTGAGGGCCCAGCACGTCCCCTCCCAGACCCTCCCAAGTGTCCTGCTTGCTGTGCCCGGCCTCAGACCTTGGCCCTACCCCGGGCTCCTTTCCTCTCAGAGGCCACAACCCCAGATCCTGGCCAGGCCAGCTCCACACACCCGGCGCAGCGGAGGCCGGGGCAGCGGCGCATGCCAGCCCCTCTCTCCACGCTCCGTGAAGCCCTCGGTCACGCTGCAGCACCGCGCAGGGCTGCGCACGGTGTTATTGCCCGTTGGCGCCCGGCGCGGTCGTTGGCGCACTCCCGGGCCTGGTGTAATTGTCCTTCTCGGCTACAAATTGCCTCTCCCGGCAGGCCCATTTGCATAAATCCTCCGAGCTCCTCCAAACGCGATTGGCGCGCGCATGTGTGCACGGCATCAATCCTGATGATTTGGTAATAATAGTTAAATCGGCACTAAATGGTTCCTTCAATTAAGACAGAGGCAAAAAATTAATCTCAGGGCTTATGTCACAAAACATTAACAAACGCAGAGAAGGTTACCGGGAGGGGGTTTGCGTGGGCGGTGGGCGGCACCGGGAATCCACCATATGGCTGGGGGGCTCCCTGACCTGCCCCTCCACCTCTCTCAGGTGTCACTGGTGGGGGCTCCAGGGGGTTCCCTTTGAGAACAAGCCACCACCGTGGGGGTGCTGCTGGGCAAGACAAAGCCACCTGAGGCCAGGGTCTGGCCAGGGCCTTGTTGGGACACCCAGCCCAGGAGGCAGCATGGGCCCCGCAGCCTCTCTCCCTGCCAGGCCCTGGCTATGCTGCTCCAGGCTGCGATCAAGCCCACCTGGCACCAAACCGCCAGCCTGGAAGCCCCACCCTTGTGACTGCATTTTGGCCACTTTCTCCCCTGGCCCCGAAAAGACAGGCCTTGACTGGAAGGCGGCAGCCTTAGGATGGGGAAGAACACCGGGTCCAGGGCCTTCCCTTGCCAAGGCTTGGGTCTCCTGCCTCTCACCCTCCCCTCCCCGGGCTCCTTCCCCTCACCCTGCCCAGGCCGTGGGGACCTGCGGTGGCAAGCGCAGGTGGGCCCAGGGGCTGCAGGAACTGGAGGGCTAAGGCCAGGACCAGCGTGGCTTCCTGCCTGGCCACCTCTCTGGGCTGGGCGGTGAAAAGGGACGTGAGGCCACGTGAGGCTGAGGCGGCCAGGGCTCCCTCCCGCACGAGCACATGGAGGGGGGCTGAAAGCGAGGGTGTTGGGGACCAGGTGAGCGGCCACAGTCAGGCAGACAAGCTCCCGAGCCTCAGTGTCCCCATGAGAAGTGCAGATGGGGTGGGAGGGGAAATTAATTTCTGCACCTGGCACATGGGGTGCTGGGAGGAGTGGGGGTCTGTCTGCATGGCATGGGGAGTCGAGTGTCCCTATCAGGCAGGGAGGCCTGGATGTGAGGGATCTGGCAGGATCCTTTTTGGGGTGTCTAGAAACAGCTGCTGGGCCCGCGTGGTCAGGGTTGCCCCTGCTCCAGCTGCCTGCCTGGAGGAGATGGCACACTTGTGCAGCTTGGGAAAACCGAGTCTCAGCCTCAGGGGCTTGCCAGGCCCGTCTGGGAGATGGGAGCTGGGAGGAGAGCCTGGTTTTCTCCAGCCACTGTCCCCACTCCGCCCCTTGTGGGACTTGGGTTTACCCATGCGTTTCCTGGCAGCGGCAGAGGTGTCAGGGTGGACTCTTCTTGGGAACCGCCCCCCATGCCCTCTGTTCACATCTGGCCTTGGCCTCTTGCCAAGGGCCAGGCCCAGACCTGCATGATCCCTACCCCTCTCACAGAGAGACACAGATGTCACTGTCCCATGTTCCAGGTAGGAAGGCTGAGGCCTGGCCCATCACACGGAGCCCAGGTAGCTGCAGAGCCCTGGCTCCTGACCTCTGTGCTGCTGCTCAGGGAGCCAGGGTCCCGAGCCCCCACTGCCTGGCCTGTGGTCACCACAGTTATGACTGGCCAGTAACCCAAAGCTGTTCCTTCCCTGCAGGGTGGAGGGATGGGTTACAGCTAAAAAAAAATGCCCCCGCTTTCACACAGCACAGCGGGGAATGGGGGCAGGCGTGGGGACCTCGGGACTGCTGAGGGCTGGAGGTCAGCAGGCAGCGGGGCTCACTGGGAGGCAGGTGCCCTCAAAGGGGCGATGGGGGGCTCTCCCAGGCACAGGGGCTGCAGCATGAGACCCATCACAGAGACCATCAGAGGGGGACCAGGCTGGAGCACCCAGGCAGTGCCACCCTGCCTGCGTCCGCCCAGCGCCCACCGTTTCCCTGTGCCCCCAGGGCAGTGCGGACCAGCCTGAGTCTGCTGTGTGCGGAGCTGCGAGGCAGCCAGGAGCCTGCGAAGAAGCGGAGCAAACTGGAAAAGAGTGTCTACGCAGGCCTGCAGACCGCCATGGTGAGTCCCAGGGCCCTCTGCCCTCACCCCGGGGCCGCTCACCCAGCCCCGCGCCAATGTCCGGCAGGGCTTCCCATCGCTAAGGTCTGCAAACCGAGTGAGATCCCAGCGCCTCCGCAGCAGCAGGCGCAGGCACCGAGCCCGCAGGGGCAAGTAGCATCTCCCTTCTCAGCCTGACTGGGTTGCCATGCCTGCCACTGCTCTGTGAGTCCTCTCTCTGTGGCTCGTGCCAGCAGAAGGAAAAAAACGCATGGCTGGCATTCTGCTCACAGAAGGACTTCTCCAGGGTGAGGGCCCCTGGCCCTTCTGGAGAGGACCGAGCATGCTGTCCACACGCCGGGCGCACACCTGGTACGGCGCACAGGCTCACTCTCAGCAGCCGCACCCCTTCTCGGCACAGTTGGTGCCACCCTCCCCTTCTGCAGGGCCCTGGGAGGGGCTGTGAGAGGTGGGATTAGGAACGTCATCACCTGGCCTGTCCCCAGTCAGGAGGCTGTTCCTTCTGCCCAGCACACTCCGCTTTTATCCCTTTAGAAACACAAGTGACCTGTCCCCACGACAGTGGCAGCCACTTGGCCCTTGGCTCCCCCCATCCCCACCTGAGTAGGACAGGCGGTCAAGAGGGGCTGAGGAGTGGTGGGACAGGCACAGAGGCTCCAACAGGCAGCCCCGTGGCCCCAGGCCAGACATCCTCTCGGCCCCATTTGAGGGCAGGGCCCCGGGAGGTGCCACTTTGGGGCCCAGCCTTGGCAGAGGGGAGCCCGAAGGCCTCGGGAGTGCAGCTGCCACCTCCCCATTTGCAGAAGGTGCGATGCAAGAAGAGCCGCAGCCAGGCCGAGCTGGTGTCCTCAGGGGCCCACAAGGTGGCCCAGCTGAAGCCGAAGGTCAAGAGCAAGGGGCTGCCTGCTGGCCTCAGCACCTTCCAGCGGAAGGAGGCTGCCCCAAGCGGGCGCATCCGGAAGAAGCTGTCCCGAGCCAAGAGCACCACGGTGTCTGGGGCAACCCGGCACCCACCGCCTGATGGCCACGGGGGCAGGGAGATGCCCAAGTTCCCAGCCCGGCCGGTGGTGGCCGCGGCACACAAGGCAGGCAAGTGGCTGGTGTGACCGGCCATGGCCAGGGCCTCCCGCTACAGTCACTCGGGGGCTAAGAGATAGGGAGGGCGGGTACAGGCCACCACCAGAGCTGGATCGGGGCTCATGGTGTGTGATGGATTCAGGGAGACCTTGCTGGGACAGGCAGACAAAGGAGGCCCCGTCCCCAGGGCAGAACTCAGCCACTTTCCACGTACCTCACCCCCATGCTGGGGGCAGAGGGGGAGGAAAGAGCCCCCACCCACCCACATCCCGGAAAACCGAGTTAAAAATAGCCCTCCCGCCTGCTCCAGCCTCCATCCTGCAGCGCCGGCCAGGCTGACCCACAGAGGTTATCTAGCCCCCAGCAAGCACACGTGTCCAGGGACAGTAGCCTGGAAAAACAGACGCTTCCCCCTCCCCGCCCCCACCCAGCCCAGCCCCTGCCCCAGAGGTCTGGACGCCTGAGAAGGACAAAGGGATGTGCTGCTTCAGGCTGGGGAGGGGACAGGAAACGAGCCATCTGAGCCAGAGGACAACAGAAAGCGAGGGAGGGGCTGCCCTGGCGGGGGTGCTCCAGCCCAGCGAGGCGGGTGCTCCATTGCCCAGGGTGTGAGAAAGAAAACTCCCATCCACGTCCCTGTCCAGACGCCCTCCACACAGAGGCTAGGGCCCCCGGCTCCCGTCCCCAGAGCAGCCCAGAGGGTGGAGGTGCCAGGACCCACTCACAGCCCCCTGACCCCACCCGCGAGGGTGCCGCGCAACACTGAGTCATCTGCGCCCTCTGCTTCTCTGTTCCAGGCAGTGGCTATGACAGCGAGGACTGTGGGGGTCTTTTGGAGACAGAAGCACCTCCCAAGGAGCCAGGGCTGGTGCTGCACGCGGGGACCGGCGTGGCTGTGCTGGGACCTTCACCCTCCTCTGTGGTCAAGATGGAAGCCAACCAGAAGGCCAAGAAGAAGAAGGAGAGACAGGGGCTGCTAGGTAAGCAGGGCGCGGGCAGCCTGGCCAGCAGGGGCCCAGGCAGCCGCGACCTCCACGACGGCCTCCTCTCCCTCCCACAGGGGCCTGCCGCCTGTCCAGCCCTGAGAGCGAGGTCAAGATCAAGAGGCGGACAGCGAAGGCCAAGGTGGGCACCAAGCTGGAGCTGGCCCCGGGGCGGAGGCCACCAGGTGCACCAGGCAAGAAGAAAGCCAAGGGCAAGGCCAGAGGTGGCCTGCGGGCAGAGCCAGGGGCCACTCCCAGCAGGGACACCCTCTTCAGCCCCACCCGGGCCTTTGCCTGCCGGGAGGAGGGCAGCAAGCTGGCCAGCGAGCGCCTCAAGAGAGCCACACGCAAGAGCACCGTGCTGCAGCCAGTGCTGAGGGTGAGGCCAGCAGGCTCCAGTGTCAGCAGGGTCCGCAGGGTCAGCGGGGTCCCCAGGTCAGCATCTCCAGGGTCAGTGGCTCCCCAGGGTCAGCATCTCCAGGGTCAGTGGCTCCCCAGGGTCAACGTCTCCAGGGTCAGCGGCTCCCCAGGGTCAGCGTCTCCAGGGTCAGTGGCTCCCCAGGGTCAACGTCTCCAGGGTCAGTGGCCCCGAGGGAATGGGCATCAGTCGGGAAGGACTTCCGGGGTTGCCTCCACTCTCCGTCCCTGCTCACTGGCCCCCAAGCCCGGGGTCAGCCTGAGTCACAGCCCCATCTGGCTGTGGGCAGGGAGGCTGTTCCCACCGCCACCTCGGTGCCTTGTCCCCCACCCCACTGCAGCGGAAGAACGGGGCCCTGTCCATCGCCCTGTCGGCCCGCAATGCCAAGGCCATCCTGGGGAAGAGCCGGAAGCTGGGCAAGGTGAAGAGCAAGGCGGTCGGCAAGCAGGTAGCACCCCAGCCCCGGGGGCGTGGCCGGGCCACCCCCCCACCCCTGCCTGACCCCTCTGGCCCCCCCAGGGCGAGGGCCGGGCAGTGAGCCGGCTGCTGGAGAGCTTCACGGTGGAGGACGACTTCGAGTTTGGTGACAACAGCAGCTTCTCGGAAGACGAGGAGGACGAGGAGGACGAGGCCAGTGGCCCCCTGAGCGCGGAGCAGAGCGCTGCCCTGGGTGAGCGGGCGCAGGGGTGCCAGGCTGCCTGGGGAGGGACAGCAGGCGGGCCAGTGCTGACGCCGCCTCGCCCACAGCGCGCTCCTGCACCATCCGCAGGGAGGACCTGCAGGACGGGCTGCCTGTGCTCATTCCCAAGGAGGACAGCCTGCTGTACGCGGGCAGCGTCCGGACCCTGCAGCCCCCTGACATGTGAGGCCCAGGCGTGGGCACGGTGGGAGGGACGTGGGGGCTCCCTGGCCCGCAGGCCCCTCTCACACCGCCCCCCTGCCCCCAGCTACAGCATCGTCATCGAGGGCGAGAGAGGCAACCGGCAGAGGATCTACTCGCTGGAGCAGCTGCTGCAGGAGGCGGTGAGAGACCCGTCCACAGCCCTAGGGAGGCACCCGGCCAGTATGTCCCAGGCCAAAGGAGGGCACAGGCTCTGCCTGCTCACAGGCTGCTGCTCACTGTCCCCACAGGTTCTCGATGTCCGGCCACAGTCCAGCCGGTTCCTCCCCCCAGGCACACGGGTCTGTGCCTACTGGAGCCAGAAGTCCCGTTGCCTGTACCCAGGCAACGTGGTCCGAGGTAAGCTGCACCGAAGGCCAAGTCCCCTCTGCGATGCAGAGTGCCCAAGAGGGCCCTGCCTGCCACAGTCCAGCTTCCCCAGGCCGTCCATATGTGCCCTGGAGGCTGGAGCGGAGCAGACCCGGCTCTCCACTTAAACAGAGCGAGACAGCAGAATGGGCTCTCCAGTGCCGTGAGGAGGAGGGGACAGGCGGTGGGGAGGCTCCCACCGGGCTAAGCAGAAAAGGCCTGGCAGGGAAGGGACCCAGAGCCCGGTGCCAGGGACCCCTGAATCCACCACATGGGCACCAGCTCACCTAGGGCAAAACCTCCTGACCCCATGGCAGTCATGTGGGGCCCCTAGGGCGGGAAGGCTCAAGGGTCCCCCTGGTGAGTGGGCAGGTGGCAGGAGGCCTGCCAGGCACCCTGGGAGGGGGCAGCCTCCAGGTGTGACTTCTCTGAGAGTTGTGCTGCTCACGGCGTGCACATGGCAGGGAGGGAGGTCTGGGCCACGTGTGTGCCCAGGGTGGTGTGATGGATGGTGGTAATATTGCTTCTCCAGCCGCACCGCAGGAGGCGGAGGGACTACCGAGAGCTCCTGGAGCTGCCAGGGCAGCTCCAAGGTCGAATGTGACCAGGGAGCACAATAGTCCTAGTGTCATTTGTCAGGCTCTTTGGAGCCACCCCATCCCCCACCCCCTCCCGTGGAGTGGACTCCCTGTCTCGGCCACCCGCACAGCCAGTGGGGTGCAGCGTGGGTTCAGGGAGTACCCTGTGCACAGGCACCTCCAGTGACGAGGAGGAAGACCTGGACTCCGTGGTGGTGGAGTTTGATGACGGGGACACCGGCCACATCGCCGTCTCCAACATCAGGCTGCTGCCTCCAGACTTCAAGATCCAGTGTGAGCACCCCGACCCCCCTTCATCAGCTCCCCATGGCCCCCTCCTGCCTGGGTGGGACAGGAGTGCCTCCTGGGGTGGCAGTCAGCACATGGCATGGCGCTAAAGCCCTCTGCCCTCCCTCTGCAGGCACAGAGCCCTCTCCAGCCCTGCTGGTGTCCAGCAGCTGTCGGAAGACCAAGAAAACATCCAGCGAGGCCCCCCCACCCAGTGAAGCCACCACCCCCAGCCTTTCCCCCAAAGCACAGGACGGCTCTGAAGCCTCAAAGACCCCTGGAAAGAAATCCATCTGCAAAGACAAAGCTGGTATTTGCGGAATTGATGGGAACCTCGCTCAGGGAGGCACCCCTCCCTTAGGGGTGGGGGGACTGGGAGGCTCACAGGGCAAGGTGGGGGTCCCTGGAGGGAGGGGTGGGGCAGCTTCGAGGGCCCAGTGGGTACCACTGACCCTCCCCGGCCTTCCCCCCGCCCCGCAGGCAAAGCTGAACTCCTAACCTCAGGTGCCAAGTCCCCCACGGGACCTTCAGACCACTTCCTGGGGCGCCGGGGCAGCCCCCTGCTGAGCTGGTCGGCGGTGGCGCAGACCAAGCGGAAGGCGGTGGCTGCAGCTTCGGCCGGCAAAGGGCCGGGGGTGCTGCAGAACCTCTTCCAGCTCAATGGCAGCGCCAAGAAGCTGCGGGCCCGCGAGGCTCTGTTTCCCGTGCACGGCGTGGCGGCACCCGTGTTCGGCAACGGCTTCCGTGCCGACTCCTTCAGCAGCCTGGCCGGCTCCTACTCGCCCTTCAGTGGCGAGGCCGGGCCCGGCCTGCCCGGGGGGGCGCACAGGCTGCTGCGGGCCAAGAAGGCCGAGCGAGCGGAGGTCGAGAAGGGCGGGCGGCGGCGGACAGCCGGCGAGTTCCTGGTCAAGCTGGACCACGAGGGCGTGACCTCCCCCAAGACCAAGAGCTGCAGGGCGCTGCTCGTCGGGGACAAGGACTTCGGCCCCAAGCTGGGGCGGCCCCTGCCCAGCCCCAGCTACGTGCACCCGGCCCTCGTGGGCAAGGACAAGAAGGGGCGGGCGCCTGTCCACCCGCTGCCCATGGGCCTGGCGCTGCGCAAGTACGCGGGCCAGGCCGAGTACCCATTGCCCTGCGACAGCGACTGCCACAGCTCCTACTCGGACGAGGATGAGGACGGGCCAGGGCTGGCAGCCGGCGTGCCCTCCCGCTTCCTCACCCGCCTGTCCGTGTCCTCATCCTCGTCCGGCTCGTCCACCTCCTCCTCCTCAGGCTCCGTGTCCACCTCCAGCCTCTGCTCCTCGGACAACGAGGACTCATCCTACAGCTCGGATGACGAGGACCCGGCCCTGCTGCTGCAGACCTGCCTCACCCACCCGGTGCCCGCCCTCCTGGCCCAGCCCGAGGCACTGCGTTCCAAGGGGAGCGGCCCCCACGCGCACGCCCCGCGCTGCTTCCTGTCCAGGGCCGCGGTGGCCGGCGCGGGCCCCAGCAGCGGCCAGTCCAAGCTCACGCGGAAGGAGGGCCTGAGCTTCTCCAAAGCCAAAGAGCTTTCCCGGAGGCAGCGGCTGCCCTCCGTGGAAAACCGGCCAAAGATCTCAGCCTTCCTGCCGGCCCGGCAGCTCTGGAAGTGGTCGGGGAGCCCCACGCAGGTAGGTGTGCAGAGGGGTCCCCTAGGAGGACCCCCCAGCTCCCAAGGAGGCCCGTCTGCTCCTGCTGCCCAGCTCCCTTTCCCCTCCTTTTTCATTGTACTGTTTAGTTTCAAGTAAAAAGTTTGGAAAACTCAAGGGGAGAGCAAAAACTCACCTGTGGTCCAAAGAAGCGAGTAGCCACCGTGAGGGTTTGCTTCTGTGCACCTGGTCACACAAATGGCCTGCATGCAGGACTCAGGCCCTGTGCCCTGCCACACGTGTCCCTCTTGCACATGGCAGCGTCATGTGAGCGTCTTCCCATGTTGATAAATCAGACGGTCAGCTTTGGGAGGGCTGCAGAATTCCCCGCTGCGTGGACGTGGGAACACTGTTCTTCAGCAGCACTCTGGTGTGGGTGGGAGGGCGTGTAGTGGCTCCTGTTTTCTTTTCCCTGTAAGGAACACCGCAGTGAACAGTTCCTGGGTTTTTTGTTTGTGTTTGGTTTGGGGTTTTTTTGCCCCTATAAACAGCACTGCACTGAACATCTCCTGGTGTGTTTTTCTGGTTTGGGGTTTCTCCCCCCTGTAAACAACACTGCTGTGAACATCTCACGCATGCGTCCCTGCTCTCGGATCCAGCCTTCTTTTAGAGTCAGTTATGGTCTTGATGTCACGAACCAGTGGGAAGGGCGAATCCACACGTGGCCCACATCCTCCAGGATCTGAGGCTGCAGCGGTCTTTTCCCCGCAGTGTGCTGCTGTTTCTTGTCCTTGCAGGTGCACACACACACACACACACACACACACACACGCCACACGCCATCTGTCTCTCCTGCACTCCTTCCTGTGCCTCCTGCTCGCCGCACCGAGGCTCCCAGCCCCCGCCCCAACCCCTGCCTCTCGTGTCTCCCCTGCAGCGGCGGGGCATGAAGGGGAAGGCCAGGAAGCTGTTCTACAAGGCCATCGTCCGGGGCAAGGAGACGCTGCGCACTGGGGACTGTGCGGTCTTCCTGTCGGCCGGGCGGCCCAACCTGCCCTACATCGGCCGCATCGAGAGCATGTGGGAGTCATGGGGCAGCAACATGGTGGTCAAGGTCAAGTGGTTCTACCACCCTGAGGAGACCAAGCTGGGGAAGCGCCAGAGCGACGGGAAGGTAAGCTGGGCCAGCACAGTGGGAGGGCCCGGCCCCTCCAGGGGGCTCTGGGAAAGAGACATCTCAGCCACCAGCCAAAGTAAGGGGAGCAGTCACCCAGATGTCCTCCCCTGCGGCATCTCTGCAGCTCCCTGTAAGATGTGTGACGGTGTCAACTTACAGGGGGCGGTGGAGACCATGACCCACAGCGGGTCCAGGCCATGCCTGGGATCAGTAGCAGCCCTGTCCTGTCCCGTGGGCCCTCTGTTCCCTGCCTCCAATGCCAGCCGGAGACTGTAAATGCCCCAGACGCACTCTCTGCTCTGCCCTGAGAAGAAACCACATTTTCAGACAGCGCAGCGAGTCCAACTTCAGAGCAAACAGGAATTTCTCCTGCTCTGACAGAGGCTCCCTGGCAGACTCAGGGCTCCTGGCCGGTCGCCCTCTTCCAGCCACACAGTGAAAGGTCTTGTCCGAGTGACCCTTCCAGAGCAGACAGGGTCTTTCCCTGGTTGGTGGGGGTGCTCCGGCCACGGCTGGCCACCGACTGCACACTTCTCACCTGCAGAATGCGCTGTACCAGTCCTGCCATGAGGACGAGAACGACGTGCAGACCATCTCCCACAAGTGCCAGGTCGTGGGGCGCGAGCAGTACGAGCAGATGGCCCGGAGCCGCAAGTACCAGGACCGGCAGGACCTCTACTACCTGGCGGGCACCTATGACCCCACCACCGGGCGCCTGGTGACGCCGGACGGCGTGCCCATCCTGTGCTGATCCCCTGCCTGGCGCCGGTACATGGAGCCCCGGGTGGCAGGAGGCCCCACACCTCCCAGGGGCCGGTCTGAGCAAATATGGAAGCCCACCAAGGCGAGATCCAGGCGTTTCTATGGTTTTCCCTGGAGAGAGAGCTCTTAGGCATCGGAACCCAGTCCCACCCCCGCTGCGGAGGGCCCGTGGCGCCCCCGGCGCTGCTGTCTGTTTTCCGCACCGGCAGTTCATGTGAGATTAGAATCCAAGCCATATTTCCCTAGTACCTCCGACTGTCTCCCACCAGGGAAAGCAGAAATCAGGTGTGTTGTCTATTTATTTCTCTGTGTAAATATTGTATTTCTGCGGGGAAGTTTTATGGAAAAAAAGTGGAAAAGGATTTTTTCCCACCTGTGTGACGAGGGTGTGTGCGTGTGTGTGTGTGTGCATGTGCGTGCGTGCAGGGGTTTTGTTCTGGGAGTTTCTTTGGAAATGCACTGTTCTCAGCCTAGCTGAGCCGGCTCGCACGCCTGTGACGACAGAGGTGGCGGGGCCCCTTGTGCACAGCTGCTCATCTCTTGGGACGATGACATAAGATGGAAGGTCACACTGGGGTTTATTTCCTTTTGGTACATCTGGGGAAAAAAAGGATGGAAGGGGCAGTGCTGAGGGTCCCACAGGGAGGAAGGGATTTTAGAAGCAGAGCTGAGAGGCGGGAGCAGCAGACGCGGCCCTGGAGTGTGGTGGCGGTCACGTATCTTACCTCTGCTTAAAGCAAGACAAAAATGAACAACTCTGCTAAAGTATCAGTGAGAAGGAGTGGCGTCTTGATTTTATTTCCTGGATAGTCCAAGTTGTTTCTGATTTCCGTTTCCACGGCCAGTTTGTCTGACAGAGGGGGGTCGAGCCCTCCCTGTGTCCTCGCCGCACTGGGGGAGCAGGTCGCTGTGCCGGCCCCGCCAGCCCGACGCTCCATTCCCGGCGGCAGCAGGGCAGGGGCACGGCCCACTTGGGGAGGCCCAGGGCTCCACCCGACTCCCTGCTCGCCATCAAGTGGGCGGATGTGAAAGATGCCCCTTTCCCCACCCGAGACACCCTCCCTATGCCCCAGGACCTTGCCAGCCCGCTTGGTTCCCGTGGTGGCCAGGCCAGGCCATAGGTGCTGGGGCCAGAGTGGGGAAGAAGAGTCACAAGGCAGGCCACGCCCGCGCCCGCCCAAGGAGGAAGCCCTCGCCGTGCCTCCCCTTCCCATGGGTCCCTCTGCTTGCCCGGCTCCGATGGAGGGGACTTTTCTGCAGCCACTTGGCAGGCCAGGTGGGCTGTGCCTGGGGCATAGGAGGAGGGCCCTCCCGACCCCAGAGCTCACACCCTGGCCCCCGTCCTTTATCCCACAGCCAGGAGAGGCAGGCCACCCCTGCGCACAACAGCCCTCGTCCTCAGAGGTGTGCTGGGGGCCACGTGCCCCACGTCCCACCATGCAGGAAAGCCCCCAAGTCAGCCACTGCTCCTAGGATGAGGAAGGTCCCTGGGAAGCAGAGGTGTTCGTGGGTGCCCCACACCCCAGCCCGGGGCCTTTCACTGCTCAGGCCACCTGGGATCCCAGCTGCAGAGCCTTATTTCTCTCGCCTGCTGCCCAGCTCCCCCAAAGGCTGCTCCTGGTGGCTCCCCAGCAAGCTCGAGGGCGGGAGGGGGCCGTTTCGTGGGAGGCGGGGTCCCCCGCCCCTGCTGTCCCGCTCCCAGCCCCAAGTCCACCCTCGGTCTCAGCACGAGTGCAATAGTTCACCCCGGGCAGCCATCTGGGGAGCTGGCCGGCCGGGTCCTGCTGGCGGCTCAGGGACCAGAGCCGTCGGTGAAGACGCGCGGCACAGGGTTAAGGCTGTTCCAAGCCCCACGTGCCCGGGAGCGCGGCGGAAGCCCGGCCTTGGCTGCCTGCCCTCTCCCCTCTGCTGCTGGGTGTCCTCCTGTCCTCTGTTTCCCCTCCCTCCGCCCGTCCCTTGCTCTCGCGTTCTCGCGGATGGCGTCGCCCCCACCCCTCTAACCGTGGTTAAACGTGGCGAAAGCACGATTTTTGTAAATGTGTAAACTAAGAGGATGGTTGGATTTTTTTTTCAATGTAAACACTAAAAACAAAACAAAAAAACACAAAGGTTTTATGAGCAGCAAACTCTATGTAAAGGCGTTTTAGTATTAAATTTTTTATTGATAACTTGCTTAAGAATAAATATATGAACTATTGTACAGGTCTTCAGTGGTCCGGAGTCATGACTCTGCCTAGTGTCCATGTGTGGCACATGGTCGCTCCCTGGAGACCCCCAGGGGGGTCCACTCACTGTGTCCAGGTCCCAGAACTGGAGCATCTGGGCCAGGGCTCCTCACTGGCCCTGCATTATCGAGTGGAGCCCCTCAGGGCACTGAGCCTCGGGCCAGGAAAGGATGGGGTGGCCAGCGTGGGTTTGGGGTGGCTTCAGGCTTGGAGACCCAACCCCAGGATAAGGGCTCCTTTCCTGGTGCAGCTCACCTGAGAGCCGGTCTGAGCCTGTGACTCAGGTCGTTCACCTGACCAGCTTGGGCCTCCATGTGGCCAGGGCAGTGCTCCTGGAGGGGAGGAGGTGGAAGATGACCCCCAAAGCCTGCTCAGAGTGCCGTGGCCTCCGGAATGAAGGCTGCCACATAGCAGACCCCTCCTCAGGGGGTACAAACTGATTCATTCAACACACATCTTCTTGACTGACAGCTGTGCAGGGTGATGACAGTCCTGACTGCCCGTTGGGGGGTGGGGAAAGTGGTGCGTGTGCCCCCACTAGGGAGTGCCCCGCCCATGCGGCTGCAGCCCCCGGAGCAGCCTGACACTTGCCGGGGAGAGGGAAACCCCTTGTTTTCCCTCCACCTCCTGTACCCCTGCAAGGGGGTGCCCAGCTGAGACTGGGGACCCCAGTGAGGGGACTGCAGGGCAGCTCGGGGAGTGGGCTGTGACACCTACCAGGCCCCCCGTGTGTAAGGGGCTGCAGGGCCATGTGCACACAGTGGCAGCTGCACACGTGCACATGCTGGCAGCGCCCAGGGGCCCTGACGGCGGCAGCCAGAGCATTTCTTTCTCTCCACCCCTGTCTGGCTTCCCTTTCCCCTTTCCTCTCCTGGACTGACACTGGCAGAGAGCAGAGGGGGCAAGACCCCCTCCCTGGGATGCAGGAGAGGTTGAGCGACCGCGACTCAGCGGGGGCTGCACGTGGAGACTGGGACTGGAGGAGCCCTGCAAACTCTTCCCTCAGTCCGCTGCAAGCCCCCTCAAGCGAGGGGTCAGGGTGCGGGTCCCTGAGCCGGAGCCTGGGCTGCTGACCACACCGTCCATGCCTGGATCCAGCTGAGGCAGCAAACTTTGCTGTGGGGTCTCAGGGCCCCTATTCAGCAGCCTGCTCTGTGCAGGCGAGTCTGGAGGGTGGCTGCCCAGAGTCCAACTACATGGACAAGTAGGCCCCATGCCATGGGCTGCAGGGGTGGATGGAGACCTTGGCTGAGCCTTGCGGGAAGCCCTCTGTGGGTAAGGGAGGAGGGGGTGGGGCCAGAGAACCCCTGTGGGCTGGGGAGACCCCAACTTCAGTAATTTCAGTTATTTGCTGGTGCAGAATCTAGGCCAAACAGGGCTAGGGAGGGGAGGAAGGGCAGGGGCCACTATCCGGGGCTCCTGCAGCCCCTGAGCCAGGATTTGCTGTGGCGCCCCCTCCTCCTGCCCACCTTAAGAGCCTGCTTCATGGAGCAGGTCACACGGGGGCTCAGCGGCCAGCACAGCTGACTGGGGAGGTTCTGGGGCAGGAGGGGTAACAGGTGCAGAAAGGGGGTGGCTGGCATTTGTATCGCAGCAGGAAACCGCCTCTGCTGTCAAGTCTTGGGCTCAAATCTTCCATTCCCCCAATGCCTACTGGTGCCAGCAGTGTGCCCGGCAGCAAGCCATGGTGGGGACGCCAGATGAGCAGCCCACAGCCCCAGCTTCTAGACCCTACAGCGCCCTGAGACAGGAGGACGGGAGAGGACAAAAACAGCAGCGGCCACCACTGCACCCAGGGCCATGAGGCCAAAATAACCTCCCCTGCAGAACCATGAGGTCAGCCACCCCCATCTCAGCCAAAAGAGTGATGTTGGGGCTGAGCCAGGCCCAGGAGCACCAGCACTGGCGCCCTGTGCTACAGGCTGCAGTGAAGCAAATGGCACTGATTGTCCCTGCAGTGGTCTAGGCAGGCTTCCTGGAGGAGGTGACACTGGGGCTGAGTCTTAGAGGAGCTTGGGGCAGAGCAGGCAGAGGGAAGCTGAGGAAAACCTCAGGTGGCCGGGAGGTATGGGGGGCCTTAAGCTGCAGCTAGAGGGTGGCAGAAG
The DNA here is from genome assembly GCF_000696425.1 of Galeopterus variegatus. Taxonomy (NCBI): domain Eukaryota; kingdom Metazoa; phylum Chordata; class Mammalia; order Dermoptera; family Cynocephalidae; genus Galeopterus; species Galeopterus variegatus. Next base: position 216,716 of record NW_007726557.1, on the reverse strand, counting down.
CCAGATCGTGAGAGTCCCCCACACACGCCCACCGCCAGCAGGATTGGGCCTGTGTTGTCTGCTGGGCACTCCGAAGGCTCTGTGGCGTGGGGATCAGGGTGAGAGTGTCCAGGCTGGTATGGGCACCTGGGAGGAGGTGCGGGCACCTGGGAGGAGGTGCTGGCACCAGGACAAAGGCTCCAAGGACCTGGGGGGTGGGGCAGGAGCACAGAGCTAGGCTTGAGGGCCAGGTGGGCTGAGGGCCTTCAGCCAGAAACTAGCAGGAGGAGTGGGAGCCTGGCCGCCCACGGGCTGGGAATATGAGCAAGCGCAGGTGAGCCCGGGAGGTGGGTGAGCACCGGCACACAGCGAGCAACTTAGGTGAGCCCCCAGCCTCAAGGATCCCGCCTCCCGGAGCAGCTCTGCAAGGGTAGGTAGGACACATGGCCCAGCCCCACGGAGACCCCCCCACGCCTGGGCTCCAGCTCCCATGTCCCCAGCGTCCCCTTCACTCCTCCCCTCCAGTTGCTTCCCTGTCCCCCCACCCCCAGGCAGGGTGGTCCTTGCCCTCCTGAACTTCCTGTCCCCAGAACAGGGCCTGAGCAAAGGGTGGGGTGTCAAGGGAAGGACGGTGAGCGGAGAGCACTGGGCAGCACGGCTGCGGAGCCTCGAGGGTTAAACACGCGAGGGAGGCTACCCTTTGATCAAGACAAACGAGCCATTCTGTGAGATGCTGAAGCGAGACAGATGATCGCACCGGCTGAGCGGGATCAATAGAAGTGATGCTTTATCAGGTAGAAATGACAACCTGGCTGATCACAACTCGTTTTTAATACCACAAACCAATTGGGGACAAGGGGGTTCTAATTGCTCCTCCCCAGCTGGGGACACCGGGCTGGGGTGTGGGGCTCGGGCCAGGCTGGGCACAGGGGAGAAGCTGGCCCCGCTGCTCAGCCAGCAAGCGTCGTCCGGGCCCTCGAGCTGGGCGGAGGCCGTGCCGGCCGGGCCCCACGGTGGCCTCCTGAGTGTGCAGCTGCAGGCGGCTGAAGCAGGGCGAGGAGGGACCCGCCTCCAGACCCCGGGTGCCGGCTAAGGAGTGGACAGAGGCAGAGCCCCCGGACAGTGACCCCTGCCTCCCTCCAAGGACCCACTAGCACCCTGGAGATCTCGGCCTCCACACCCCCCTCCACCCTCTAACCCACCTCAGGCCACTGCTCAGACCCACGATGGTGACGAGAAGACATCTTCCAGATGGACAAACTCCAGGGACTGAGGTGGGCTGGTGGGTCATTAAAGGCCAAGCCCCCAGCTCAGTGCCCACCTGGGCCCAGAGTGCAGCCGGCAAGGGGACCAGGCTGGGCAGGGTGGGCACAGGCCGAGGTGTGGCCTCCACACCGAGCCCCACAGGTGCAGCCTGATTTTTCCTGACATTTTGGGCCTCCATGTCCTTGTCTTGACTTTGACTTTCAGAGACCAGGGTGAGGCTCGCAGGAGGCAGCAAGAGGGATTTCTGGCGGGACATGTGTCCAGTTGGCACCAACGGGCCCGGGTTCCCTTCCCCCTGCCCCCAGGTAGAAAGAGCAACTTCACACCTCCAGCTCACTGTCTCCTCAACACCTTCCCGGCTGGCAGTGACCAGGACTCGAGGGCCATGGGGACATGGGAGGGCCCCAGGCCACACGTGGGGAAGCGGGGTTCCACCCTGCTGTCGGGCTGGGGACCCCAGCTCTCTCCCACCTAGCAGCTCCTCAGGGCCTAGAAAGCTGTTCCAGTGACTCGGCCAAGGGTCCCCACAGCTCCCCTGGGGGTGGCCCTGGGATCGACTGGGGCTCCACCTGAGGTGTGTGCTCCCTGGGGGCCGTGGGGCTTACGTTTCCTCGTCCCATGAATGCTCACGGAGCCGTGCTAGGTGTTGGGATGCATCCGCCTGCCACCCCCACCTGGAGGAGGGCACCTGGCAGGGTCCCCAAAGCCAGAGATGCACCTCTCTCTTCTCACACTACACTGGGACCCTGGAGGTGAGGGTGGCAGGAGCACAGGGGCCGCTGAGGCAGGCTGTCTGAGCTGGAGGAGGAGCAGAGGGGTGTGACATGGGTGGGGGCAGCACTCCTGCCTCCCGGGAGAGAGGCTGACGCACTGTTCACCTGTCAACTTCTGTGTCCCCCCAAGGTCAGCCAGCACCCCAGTGAGTGTCCACCGGACTTAGGTGGGGACCATACCCTGGGAGGTGTGGGGATGCAGGGGGTGGCTGTGGCCCTCGTGGACAGCACTGGGACTCCTTCCCTTCCTTTGCCCTCCTCACCGGGACCCCACACTAGCTCTGGTGGTAATGTGGGGATGCAGGGGGTGGCTGTGGCCCTCGTGGACAGTACTGGGACTCCTTCCCTTCCTTTGCCCTCCTCACCGGGACCCCACACTAGCTCTGGTGGTAACAAGACAGCCAGTTTGGTGACTCAAGCCATGGCAGGTCCAGTCACACCCAGAGAGAGGCTGCAGAGAGGCCACTGCAGTGAGAGGGGACCGGCCTTCTGACTAGGGGCTCAGCGGTCCTGTCCCCACCTACACCCAAGGGAGTCCTGAGAGGGTCCCGCTCAGGCAGAAAGTAGGACGGGACCAGACTCCAAACTACTCCTGTGTGTTTGGCCCAGAATCGAGGAGATCAAGTCCGTGGCCAGAGCTCTCCAGGCACCTGCGTCAATTCTGGAGCCCAGACACCCCTTTCGACTTCCATTCAACCCACTGGGATCCTGGGGGCCGGGGCGAAGGCCTTCCCAAAGCAGGAAGCGGCAGACCAAGAGAAGCGACTGAGCAGAGCCACTCAGAGCCCAGAGAAGGGTCTGCGACAGGCTGCTGCACGGTCCTGGGCACCTGAGGCTGCTACGCAACTTGGGAAATTGTGTTCTCAGGTTCCACGTTCCCCTGGCAACGCCCTTTGCTCCCTTCCTTTGCTCAGGTTGAGTTTTAAGGTACTCTCCATCACCTGCCACCCCAGCGTCAGACTCAGCAGGGCCCACTCACACGGGTGTTTCCTGCTTGTTTTTTCGGGACCCTGGAGGCAGAGAGCCCCCATCTGCAGAAAGAAGAGCCTGCCAGGCCCACCTGCTGTCCCGGGCAAACCTTCACGGGTCCTGTCTCTCTAGGCAGAGAGGACAGTGGGGCCTCCATTGACACCCAGGGCTGGCAGAGAAGGTGTCAACACCTCCAGCCCATTGCAACCATCCTAGAATTGGTCATCCTGCCAGAAGAGGCCTGTGATGTCCCTGTCCCACCAGAGCAGGACAGTGCACAATGCTGTTTCTCAGTCCCCACTGATGTGATCTGCTCCCGGCATGGACACGACTCGTCTCCTTCTCAGTCATCCATCCCTCTGTCCATCCACCCATCTGTCATATCTACAAGTACATTCTAAGACCTACTGTGTGCCAGGCCCATGCCAAGCACCAGGATTCAGTGCCAAGGAGATTACACAAAGTCCCCGCCCTCCAGAAGCTCAGAGCCCAGCAGGTAAGACCAGCACAAAGCCGTACATGCAGCAGGCCCGGAGCTCGATGGAGAGGCTGCGGCAGAGGGCGCAGGCAGCCGTCCTCAGTGCAGAGAGCCGCAGGCCAAGAAATCCAGGTCAAGGTCCTCAGGGGGAGCAGTCTTGCTTCTCTCCCCAGAAGCTCAGCCCCTGGCAGAATGTACTTTGCGGGCATCTGCAGCTGCTTCCTTGAACTGATTTCATCCAAAGAAAAAAGTTCAAGCTAAGGCAGATTTTGGAGGAAAGCAGGACAGGGCTTCCTGGATGGGAACCGTGTCCCTCTGGCGTCCCTCAGAAAGCTGCAGCATGGAGATCAACCTTCAGGCCTGAGCTCTCCGCCTTGGGGTGGGCTGGCCAGGAGCCTGGGGCTGGGGGCCGGGGCTTCACTGAGAAAAAGAGCTCCAGATGGCGGTGGGGGTGGGTTAAACCAGAGGCTTCCAAAGCCCCTTCCCCTAAGGTTCCCAGCAGCCAGAAGCCTCCGGCTCCCGAGCTCTTCCAGAGGTGGTGGAATGCTCTAGAGGTCTCTGCACAATTTGGTTTGCTGAGAGGGGAAAGTTAAAACCACCCTTTTTATTTGGGAGCCTTTGAACAAGTTTATGTTCTTGCCCCTTGTCAGGAAATCTGTTTTCACTTACAAGAAACAGGCTCAGGGGCTGGTGGGGAGCACAGCAGTGAAAGAGTCTCCGCACTGACAGGGTAATTATGTTTTTCACCATGGGGCCCTTCAGTCACAGCCTCCGATCCTGGCCCGGGGGTCCTCCTTTGGGGAACCTGTGGGGTGGGGGTAGATAAGCTGAGCTGGAAGGACAACACAGAGGGACCTACTGGAGGCGAGTAGGTGGGACTCTGACAGGAAGGGGATGTGTGCCCACCAATAAGGGCAGGTTGGCACCACCAGTGCCCAAGCAGCCTCTGATCTGCCAACCTCTGTGGGATGAAATCACACCACCCCCAGCAGCGCGGGGCCCAAAAAGCCAAAGCCCCTCAGGCTGGGGAAGACCCTCCTCTGCAGCTGGAGCGACCCTGGGGAGATCCACCCTACAGGCACGTGGCTCTGTGGGCCGCCATGCCACGCTCTGGTCATATGACCCAGGCCAGGCCAATCACAGGGGCCTCCATCCCTGCCACCATGGTGATTGGCTTTGGGGTGGGCATGTGACTCAAGCTGAACCAATCGCAGTTCACTCCTGGGATTCTGGGGGAAGCGGCCCTTCTGTGCGTGGCAGGTAGGGAAACTGCAAATGGGGGGCCTTGGTGGCCACCTCCTGCTGGGGTTCCTGTATTCTCCTCACCTATGCTGGGCTCCCACAGGGACCAAACCCAGACTCCTAGATGGGGTTGCCAGATAAAATACAGAATGCCCTGTTTAAGTTGAATTTCAGATAAAGTACGAGTAATTTGTAGCATAAGTTTGTCCCAGACGATATTTGGGATATTCTTACACTAAAAGCTATTCGTTCTTTACCTGAAATTTAAATTTAACCTGATGTCCTGTATTTTGTTTGCTACATCTGGCAACCCTACTTCTCGACAATGATCGACCTTGAAACCCAACTGTCCAACATAAACTGGGTATTCCCAGCCCACCCGGCCATCATGAGGCAGAAAGGGGGTACAGGGAGCCTCTGGATGACAATGATCGACCTTGAAACCCAACTGTCCAACATAAGCTGGGTATTCCCAGCCCACCCGGCCATCATGAGGCAGAAAGGGGGTACAGGGAGCCTCTGGAGCCCACTCCTGCTACTCTGACTCTCCCTCCCTGAAAACCCATGGCCTCTGGGAAACCCCATAACCTGCTGACCAAGGAGGCAGCAGCCCAGGTTTACACAGCTCTTCACAGGCAGCCAGCCTACAAAGGACCAGCTGGGAAAACATGCCCCAAGGGGACAGCCGTGCCCTTACAGCCCTGCCTTGCAGGACAATCCTCCCTGGGTGCAGAACACCAAGCAGATGTCTCAACGTCCAAAGCCAAGGTCTACACAGAGACCTGAGCAGTGCTTGGCTGTCTGGTCACACATGGGGGACTCGGAAAGAGCAAATGACAGACAGGAGTCTGGGAGGTTGGAGGAAGAGGAGAGTGGACAGATATCTTGGGCTGTGCCCACGTGAAAGTCACCAGAGTCCCCACTGCAGAGGAGTTCTTAACAGTCCGGGGTGCCCGTCCCCGCAGCCGGCCTGGGGTTTAGCCAGTGGGCTCGCAGTGGGCAGGGAGGAAGGTTACACACAAGGACCTCACCGTGAAACTTCCCTCCCCGTCGCTGCCCTGGGTCCTGCAGACAAATGCTCCATTTCTAGGAGCAACAGTGGACCTGGAGTCCCAGCTACGATATCATGCTTCAAGGGCACCAGACACTCATGCGGTGGCACACCAATTGCATTGGGCCCCTTCTAACATGACATGGGCAGCGATTCGTCTTCACTAGGAGCGGGCACTACTCGGCATTTGCATTGCCGTGGGCCCAGAGAAATCCTGCACCTGCTCAGAGAACCCCATCCAGCCCCGGCAACCAAGGCAGTCGTTTCTGAGCACAAGTACAGCAAGGAGCTGCGCCGCGATCATCCCACCCCACCCCCGCCCTGGCCTCCGCGGTTCTGGAGCAGCGCAGCCTGGTGGGTCTGAGGCGGGCGTCCCACACACCACAGTGTGAATGTAAGAGAGAGGGTGTGGGGTCACCAGGCTGGCTGGCCTGCAGTTGGGCACGGGGATGTGGGTGAAGTGACGACTTCAGGAACATTCCTCTAAGACGTGCTGATGTGTTAATGCAACCCCAGGAGGGCAAGAGCCTCAGGGGCTGAGACCCCCCTCAGGAATACAGTTTGGATCACCCACGAGGGAAGGAACCCACCCATCGGAGCATGTGGCTAGATGGGCAGCATGGTAAGGTCAGAGGGGCCACGGATACCGACAGCAGCTCGTGACCACCTGAGAAAAAGGGGAGCGTCTCACCTCGCAGGTTCCTGCCCGCAGCCCAGCGCTGTTAACTTTTTCCTCTTTCCTTCCCCCCTGCCATGGCCATCAGATGTGCTGGCAGTGGGTACTCCATGGCCGGAGATACTGGGCAGAGCCTCCCAGAGCTCAGGGAGATGGGCATCCCCAGAGAGTGGGCATAGATGTCACCTCCTACTGCCATAGCTGAGTGGCCTGGGTCACTGCCTGGTGGGGAGGGAGTCAGTGTTCTTATTGACCATCAGACGGCTGCACTGTGCCAGTGAGGGCACCTGAGATCATGGATTGTGTGGTTGCCACCGGCTGTCCTGCCCACTCGGGGTAACATATGTCCCTGCTGCATGCGGGAGCTACCCTCACCCAATCCACGTGGTTCTGGCAGAGCTGCTGCCTGGGACCCAGGCCCGGACGATTACATAGTTGTGTCCCCTGGCCCTGGGAGTGAGCCCTTCCCTGGATGTGGGACGAGAACCCTGCATTCCTCCTCGGTAACCAAGCTGGGATGAGGTGGCCTGACAGTGACTGGGTCATGCCTCCCATCTCCTGCCCCATCCCCCTGCCGCATAGGGAAACACATCTGTAGTGGGGGACAGAAGCCAACATGCAGAGAGAAAACAGGCTGAGCAATGGAGAGTCGTGGTGAGACAGATAGAAAGACAGACAGACAGAACTCTGACAACAGCCGAGTCCTCGGAGGCCCACAGGCCAGCGCCAAGCCTGGCTGTTCTGGTGGACTCCCTTTTTGGCTGAACATGTTTGAGCGGACATTTCATAACGGAGCCCCCAATGTGGAACTGGGCACCTGGCATCCGGAGTGAAAATTACACTTCCCAGCTCCCTTGCAGCTAGATGCCTCTGCGGGATGACTTCTGGCCAGCGAGGGTGGACAGCACTGCCTGCTGGCTGGAATGTGGGTGTGATGGCTGGAGCCCGAGGAGGAAGCCACATTGCAGGACAGAAGAGCCACAAGACAGAAGGAGCCCAGGTCCCTGATGATTGTGCAGCCTCCACAGCTGCGCCGGAGGCTTTATGTGAAAGAGAGAAACGTCTCCCTGTTTAAGTCCCCATTACTTCTGTGGAGCCTAAATCGCATCCTGACCGATGCACTGGGCCTGGCTCAGTCCAGCCTGTCCCTTATGGCTGCCCTTCTGTTACTAGCCCTGCCAGTGCACACCCACCACTTCCACTCACCAGCCCTCACTCCCTCCCACACCTCACACCCCCACTGTGCTGGGACAGCCCCTTCAGAGTCCCCAGGGCACTGTGGTCTCTGAGGTCATGGTTCACTCTCAATTTGATGTCACTGCCAGGTCAGGCCCTTCCCCAGCATGAAACAAGGTGCACATCACAGTCTGTAATTAGATATTTATTGTGGATTTATTTGATTGCTGCCTCCCCAGGACCGTCATTAACATGAAGGCAGGGCTCCTGCCTGGGTGTTCACCTTCATGTCCTCAGCACCCAGCTCAGGGCCTGCACACAAGCAGGTCCCCAGTGAGCCCTCGCCAGGTGAGCCTCGTGTGGGCACTGACCCTGTGACGCCACCGCCCTCCCCACCCCCTCAGCTTTCACAGCTCCTGGGCTCCTGTCCCCTCTCTTCCACTCCCCAAATGCCCACAGTGGCCCCCTCCATCCCTCTTCTTTTCTCTGCCCCATTCCTGACCTTGCGCTGAAGCTCCAAGCCCCAGGGCCTTCCAGCCACCCACCCCAGCCGCATTTCATTTCTGAGCTCTGGTTTTAGACATGAGGAAAGAATTGAGGCTGGAATTCCACAAGCAGCTCAGTGCTTGCAGACGGGGTGGCCGTAAATGGGGGAAAGACACCCAGCATCCCATCCACAGGGCGCTGAGAAAGTTAAGAGGAGGAGCATGTCCCCCCCAAACTGTCAATGGGCAACAGGATAGGACAGATGATCCCGAGTGCTGGCACAGGTGCAGGGCCACCAGAACCCACCCATGCTGCTCATGGGAGTGACAGGACAGTCACTTGGAGAATTAGTGGCCTCTGGGTCGGCCCCATGGCTCACTTGGGAGAGTGCGGCTCTGGTAGTGCCAAGGCTGCGGGTTCGGATCCTGTATAGGGATGGCCAGAGCGCTCGCTGGCTGAGTGTGGTGCAGACCACACCGAGCCAAGGGTTGCAATTCCCTTACCGGTCAGAAAAAAAAAAAAAAAAAAAATCCAGGACAGGAAGGAGGAAATTTACAAAGAGATAAATACCATAAAAAAGAATGTAGCAGAATTCCTTGAACTAAAAGACATTCAACAAAATAAAAACTACAATTGAGAGTGTAAGCAGCAGGCTAGAATAAGTAGAAGAAAGAATTTCTGGTCTTGAAGACAGCCTTTTTGAAATAACCCAAGCAGACAAAAAAAAAAAAAAAAAAAAAAAAAAAAAAATTAAAAAA
>NW_007726557.1:204939-207852 GCF_000696425.1 Galeopterus variegatus | reverse complement strand
GTTGCAATTCCCTTACCGGTCAAAAAAAAAAAAAAAAAAAGAACTAGTGGCCTCTACTAAAGCTGAACAATTCTCCTCTCCAGCAACCTCACGGCCTGGCACAAACCCAGAAGTGACACACTAGGATGTTCACAGCAGCACTATTTGTAAACTTTGGAGATGGCCCAAGTGCCTGTTAGCAGGAGACCGGGTGGATGAAAGTGCTGCACCCATCCAACAGAATACAACACAGCAGTGCAAAAGACACACACAGGCACGTGCGGTGGCACGGGGAGGTGGGCAGCACTGTGCTGAGCGAGAGGCCAGCCTCGGAGGGGCACGCACACGGCTCCAGTGACAGGGAGCCCGTCAGAGCGCTCAGGCTTCGGGGTGGGAGGGGCACGAAGGAGCCTCCGGACCCCAGGCTGGGCTCCAGACGGTGGTGAGGGCTGCGTGGGTGTGCATGAACGTGACAGTCACTCGGTCTGTAAACTTAAGATTGGTGCACTAACGTCAAGATTTTAAGAAGAATTTTAAAAACAAGGAGGCAAATTCCAGGGATGTGCAGCATGGCTCCACAGGACAGTCTTGTCCATAACTCCCAGGCCAGCCCCGTTCCTCCTCCTCTGTCCCCTTTTCTGTCCAGGGTATGCATGCTGGACTCCCCGTCTCGAGACTGAGGGCTCTGTGCCGTTCCCAGGCCAAGCCCTCGTGCTCCCGTCCTCCTGTCCTCCAGCACCTCCTTCTGGTCCATTCTCTCTCTTTGACCTTGACGGGTGCCACCCTGTCTGCCCTCCCTGGCCTTGGGTAGAGCTGTTCTGACAGCACCAAGGGCACCTGCACATCCTGAACCCCTAAGCCAGATGTTGTTCTTTTTAAGGACAAGCTTCTCAAACCTCCATCTCTCTGCTCCTAAGTAAGATCCCATCCACCTGCCCGGGGTTCCTTCCACGTGGCAAACAGGCTCAGGGAGGGCTTAGACTGGGAGCAGACATATCCAAGCCATCCAATCCCAACTTTTCATATTGGTCGAGTCAGGGATGGCAAACAGGGTCATCTCATGTGTCAGCAGTGACTGATTAGTAGGGGCTGCCTGGAGAATGTGCTGAGAAGGACTCTGAGGGCACCTCTGGGCTCTGCAGGAAAGAGTGACTGATGGATTAGTGATGTCTGCCACCAGCGATGGATGTCCGTTCTCTAAACTCCCTGCTGCCCCCACACTGACAGCCTGCATCCTACCAAACCCACCATCGCCTCCCAGACTACGACAAACGTCTGTAATGACAGCTCACGTGTATTTATTGAGCCTGTAATTACCAGGGGCAAGACACTGTGCCAAGCACATCACATACATCCGCTCTTCCAGCCTGCCCAACAGTCCTATCACTATCACCATATGACAGGTGGAGAATCAAGCGGTGGAAGGTGCCGTGCCCAGGTCCCCTGACTCCCGAGTGGCAGAGGCCAGCTATACACACAGCCAGACTCCCCCAGATGCCACACCCTTTCTCGTGGCCTTTCTCCACCTTCTCCACTGCTCCAAGTCTTACCTGCCCTTTAAGGCCACCTCAGTGCCATGTCCTTCCCCCATCCCCATTCTGCAAGAGCCCGCTCCCTCCTGAACCTCTGAGGGGTCCTTGGCTTGAGCCGCCTCATCCTGGACTTGTGTGCAGCCATTGTTGGACCATGAATTTCTCCAAACCTGGGCTACATCCTTTCCTTCTTGGGGCCCCCTGAGGCTGAGCCCAACATGGCAGAGAAGGCCCCCTGAAAGGGTCTGCTGAGTGAATACACACCCTCTGAGGGAAGCCCTCATCTCAGACCTCGGCCAGGCAAACTCGTCACCCGCCCACCCTGCATACACCGACCGTCTGACACATGCAAGCCCTGTGGAGGGACAACACTGAAGAGGATCAGTCCCTGCCCTGGGACTGTGATCCCAGTAGTGCCCTGTGACACCAGCTGAGATGGGCAAGCACCTGATGAAGTGGAGCATTCGGACGGACACCTGCAGGAGGAGACGCCTGAACAGCACGGTCCACAGCAGCGCTGTGTGGCACTCCTCACCACACTGCTGCTCGTTCTGTGACCATCACTTACAGGGCATCTTCCCACTGGTGGGGAGCCCTCCACGGAAGGTCCCCTTGGGTTGGAGGAGGCTCGAGATGGTTCTGCAGGAGGGAGGGGCTCAGCCTAGCCCTGCATCACCCTTCTTGAGGCCACCTCTGCAGAGGATGCACATCTGTTCCGTTTACATTGTATGTCACTGCCCACAAAACAAAACAAAACAGCGACGTTTTCTAAGATGCTTTTATTCACACTTCAGAACAGCTGCTGGATCCTGCTCTGTCCCCCCCAGTCCCCTGCCCTGTGCTCCCAGAAGCTGACCCAGGCACAGTATCAGTGCGGCCTCCTCCACCCCGGCTTCCCTCTAGCTGCAGTCAAGGGGAGCCCGCAGCACCAGGACGAAAGCCAGGTCAGTCCGCATCGCCAGGCTCCTCCTGCCAGGTCGCGGTGTCCCCTCTCCAAGGTCACAGCTTGTGGAGACGGGCTCTCCGACAGCCACCGCTGCCCTTCAGGTCTGGGGTGGCCACAGCTCCCCTCTGTCGCCGGCCCCGGGCACTGCAAGTCTCCCTGTAATTCTCGCACTTTCCACGTACTCACCTGTCCTCCAGTGCCCGGTCTGAGAGTGTCGCCTGGAGCAGTGTGGAGGGAGGAAGGCCCCTGCGCCCGCGCCGGCCGCCCCCGCTGTCCCGCGGCCTCAGAGCAGGAGGTGTCAGTGACGAGCCAGTCCCTGAACGAGCCGGTCCCTGCACCCCGCACGGCAGAGCCGCCGGACTGCTCCCTTTGTCCCCGCCCTGAGCGCCTGTCCCTACTCCTCCTGCGTGTGCAGCCGGGCGGCCAGGACACCCGCCCAGGGCACTCGGAAAGCCT
>NW_007726557.1:199163-204051 GCF_000696425.1 Galeopterus variegatus | reverse complement strand
GGAGCGAGCCAGGGGGCCGGGGGCTCGCCTGACGCCCCCACACCCCGCCGGCTCACACGCACCGGCACGGACCGGCCGCCCGAAGCGCGGCCCGCGCGGGGTCTGACCTTGGACAGGCCCCTCTTGGTCCTCGGTTTCCCCTCCTGTTGTCTCCCGTCGGCCGGGCACCAACAAAGAGCTCGGGGTCCTTCTCAAGTCTAACAGGGCAGGGACCGGAAGGCTCTGCCCTTTTCCTAAGACGGGCACGTGGGACACTGCCGAGCTGCGGAGACGAGGTGACCGGCTTTACTAACCCGACACGTTCCCAGGGGGAGCCCCTTCCTAGTCGTGGCCCGCGTGGGGTGGGGCAGAAGCCCCCGCCTCGGCATGGCCAGCTGTGCACACGACACGCTCCCTGCGTCACCCCCGTACTCAGTCAGTCCATGGCAGTGTCTCTCTCTGGGGTGGAAGGTGGTGGCCCCAGGAGCCAGGGGCCTTGACATGGAGGGAGGGCTCTGGTCTGGATCTCCTGTCCTCCTGGCCCGTCACCTTCCTCTGGACACTGCCTGAGAGCATTTCCCAGCGCGGCTGTGGCCACACTCGTCCCTGGTAGGCAGGCGGGCCGCAGTGCTGCAGGCTGTGCACAGGGCTATCCGTCTCTAGACTGGGGCCTGAGGTCCCCTCCTCCGTAGGGAAGAGGGAATCAGGCCACTGGGAATCCTCAGTCCCCCTTCCAACTCCCATTGGCCTAGAAAAGCCCCCAAGCCCGGGTTGATGGAAAAGATGGAGTCCTGACAGTGGCCCAGGGTCTGGGATGGCAGCTCGACCAAAATGGGGGTCCTCTCCAAAGTCAGCCTCCCAGACCTAGGAGTCTGCACAAAAACCATAATCCCCTGAGGATGACATATTCAAATCTCATCAGCATTCAGAATGCCTCTCCCTCCATGCTGTCAAGGGAGCAGTCCCTCAGCCATAGGTGGGTCCTCGGTTCTGGTGCACCAACCCACCTGCTCCAGCTCTTGGCAAGTAGCATAGGGACCAGAGGCCTCCCCTGCAGGCTGACTTCAGTGGCCCTGGGAAGGACTCCTAGCCCCAGGGCCTTGGCAGGTGTCTGGGACTCCCTGGGGACAGGGCGCAGGGAGGCTGGCATCTGCGGAGTGCTTTTACTGTTGGACAAATTGAATCAGTCAAACAGGCCCATCGGGGTGGCTGGGAGCCGGGTGAGCATGGCAGAGGGGCAGGGCCAAGGGGGCAGGACGGCCTGGTCTCTGAGGGGTGTCTCCCCCCCCGCCAGCTTCAGACACTCTTTCCCCTCCTGTTTGGAGGCAGAAGACAAGTTACTGGAGGTGTGGGAGGAGACTCAGCAGGGGCTGGCCCAGCCGGGGCCCCCCAGCCGTGCCCAGGACTATTTCTCCATCTGAGGTGCAGGCACTTCTGGGCTTCTCAGCCTCCCGCCCTATGACCCTTTGGGGCACCAGAGCTCCCAGGACACTCCTGCCTTTTGTGGCACTCACAAGGAGGCCTCCGGAAGCTGAGGCTGCATGAAAGAGAGAAGGAGGTGGCTGCCCCGCGAGACTGGAGGAGGCGGCCGAGGAAAGAGGAAACAGACTGCAGGGGTGACATCGAGGGCCGTGGGTCACCCACCTGGAGCGGAAGCCGCCCCCTCGGGCAGGCTGAGAATGATTTAGTGCCGGCTGCTCTGCGACCTGGCTGACCGAGAGACAGCCACTGCGCGGGAGCCCAAGCAGATGCTCCCAGGCCTCGACTCCACACAGGGGCAGCCAGGCCACAAAGATCCTTCCCCAAAGATCCCAGCTGGTGGCGTCTCCGAGAGCTGCCACTCAGGGGAGCAGGGTTTCCGTGAGTCAGGCAAAACTCCTGCCACTCCCTGCCACCGGCAGCTGGCCGGTAAGGCATCCTTGGCACAGACACTCGCTGAAGTGCCCTTCCTCAATCACAGGGCAGTGATATCTCACCTTTACCCTGGACGGCCAGACCACGGCTGTCCCTCGATGTCCCCTGATGTCAAGTGACCATTACAAGGCCACCTGAGGGAGACGGGTGTGTCATCAGCAAGCACCCAGGGAGGACAGAGTGGTCAGCGAGAGACCTTCACCTGCAGCACTCAGGAGCCCCATGCCGGGAGCCGAGGAAGGGCACTGTCCAGCAACTGGTTCTGGGCTTTTCTAAGGGTCCCACTTCCTGGGCAGCACCAGGAAATAGCTGGGGCCAGGGCTAGAAAGCGCAGCTCTCCACCACGGGGAGGGGACGCTGACGAGACACTTGCAGCTGCCCCATGGCCGGGACCCGTGTGGGTGCTGCCTCCCTTCCGGGCCAGCCAGGGGCGAGTGCAGAGAAGCAGGGGGGCTGGGGAGAGGGTGACAGTGGCTCTCTTGGTTCTCACTTGGATGTCACCTGCTGAGGACCCCCGCCTCTGCATTGGGTACAGAGTTGAGCTGCGAGGCGTTGGGGATGGGCCTGGGTGGGACCCGAGAGGCAAGCCTGGGCCCTGCCGTCTGGTGCAGCGGTTCACAGGTCGGCTCAGAAATGAAGAGATGAACCGGTTCACAGGTCGGCTCAGAAATGAAGAGATGAACGTCGGTGACTTAGTCCTCAGGGCCGTTTCTACAGTTTCGCCCCGAACTGGCGAGCTGCGGTGCAGCCACCAGACAGGAGTCGCCGCCACGTGGGTCCGGGGACCGTGGTCTATACTCGCCCCTGCAGCCTCCCGCTCCGGCCCTCGGTTCACAATCCTGGCGTGAACCAGGAGATCAACCTCCGGCGCCCGCCACAGGGGCCCTCCCGCGGGAGCCGGCCGGCCGGGAGGAGCGGTGCGACGGCGCCCTCCAGCGGCCAAGGCCGGGATGGCGGCCGCCTTCCAGGTCTCGAGCTAGGGCCGCGCGGCAGCGGTCCAAGAGGGTCGGCCTTGGGACCCTCCGCCCAGGTGCGGGCGCCTCGCGGAGAGCGCTCCCCGCCCCTCCCGGCAGGGTCCCGTGATCCCGACTGGATCGCAGGCAAGTCGGGAACTAAAAAGGGAGCTGCTAGGATGGGGAGGAAAAACCAGGAGTTCCCGCCTGAGCCCAAAGGGCGGGGCCGGGGAGGGGGACCTGGGCAGGATGGGAGGAGCGCGATGTCGAGGGCTCGGGGGCGGCACCACGTTAAGAGATGGCGGGAGGATCATATCGGGAGCTGGGGAACCCCGTGGCAGGGGCGGGGAAGTACTAAAAGAAGAGCTGGGCTAGGCCGGCCTGTGGCTCACTCGGTAGAGTGCGGTGCTGATAACACCAAGGCCACGGGTTCGGATCCTATATAGGGATGGCCGGTTTGCTCACTGGCTGAGCGTGGTGTTGACAACACCAAGCCAAGGGTTGAGATCCCCTTACCGGTCATCTTTTTTTAAAAAATAAAAAATAATAATAATAATAAAAGAAGAGCTGGGGAGCACCGACTGAGGAGCTGGGGAGCACCGCGGCAGGAGCTGGGAAGGACTAAAGGAGGAGCTGGGGGAGGACGGAGGAGCTGGGGAGCATTGGGGCAGAAGCTGGGGGAGCCCCGGGGCAGGAGCTGGGGAGGACTAAGGGAGGAGCTGGGGAGCACCGAGGCAGGAGCTGCGGGCACTGGGTCAAGAGCTGGGTCCAGTTTTGTCCCCATTATCTGGAGTTGCTTCCTGGGAAGAGCAAGGCCTGTATGTGTCTCATGATCTCTGCATGTGCAATCCCACCAAGGCCTCCTGCCCTCGCAGCTCGCTCAGTGGGATTGAGAACGTAAGGCTCACACGCCTGGTAAGGCTTTGCTACCCTTCCTCTGAGGGAAGTGGCCTCCCAGCACACTCAGAAGTGAAGTCCTGCCACACCCAGACCAAGGGCACCCTTGGGCCAGAGACGGTGCACGCTGCTTTCAGTAGTATGGCCGTCAAATCTTGACAGCTGTATTGAGATGTGACTCATATACCATAAGATTCACCTATTTAAAGTGTACACCTCAGCGGTTTTAGTGTATTACACGATAAATCTTAAACTGTAGTTAAATCATAAAATTGGCCATTTTAACCATTTTTAAGTGTACAATTCAGTGGCATTAAGAACACTTACAACGTCCATTTGCAGAACTCTTCCATCGTCCCGGAGACTTTGTGCTCATTAACAAGAGCCCCCTATTCCCGCTCCCCTGGCCCTGGCAACCTCTGGTCAACCTTCTGTCTGAATCCGCCTGTCCTAGGTGGTCTACACAAGTGCAGTCCCACGGTGTTGTCCTTGGTGACTGGCTTGTCTCACTCACAGCATGTTCTCAAGGTCATCCACGCTGGTGTGTCAGAACTTCCTTCTGAAGACTAGATGGTGTCCACGGCAGGGACCTGCCACGCTTGTCACCTTCGTCCGCGGATAGACTCGTGGTCTGTTTCCACGTGTTCGCAGACTGCGGTGAACACGTGGGACACCGGGGTCGCCTGCTGCCTTTGGTCCCTGCGGTGTGCGGGGTGGGACCGCTCTGACCCTCACTCCGTGGGGGGGCTCCTCGAGGACCGTCAGGCCCTCCCCGCCGCGCGGCAGCGGCACTCGGGGGCTCCAGTTTGTCCCCGTCCCCGCCAACCTTACTTCACGAGGACATGGAGAAGCTCCTGGAAGGATTCCTGTGATCTCTTGTTTTTCCACGGACTTTCTGAAGCGCCCTCGTTGGTCACGCAGCTTTAATTTTAAAGCAGTAGGACTGTCATTGCAGACGCTGCCGTCGTTGACACGACCCGTGGGTCACAGAGGACGGGCGTCCTGCATTCGCCTCCCCCCAGCACCGGGGGTGGCCACCGCTCACTCGGTGGCGGCTTCGTGAGCACAGGCTCGCGTGCTCGGGGAGGCGCTGCTCTGCCACCGGCGGGGCGCGGCAGGGCTGGGCGACCCCGCCGCCGGCGCAG
>NW_007726557.1:195980-197926 GCF_000696425.1 Galeopterus variegatus | reverse complement strand
CTAACCCTCCCCTCCGCCTTTCCCCCTGCTCCCCCTTCTGACCTTCCCCTCCCCTTCTTTCCTCTCCTCCCCCGTCCTGTCCGTCCTGTCCCTCCTCGCCCCTCCCCCAGCCCCTCCGCGAGGCTGAGAGAAAAGGCTTCGGGCGTCTCCTGAAGTCAGCCCTGCTTCGGGAGCAGCTAATAGAACCGAGGGCGGCCGCGACCCCCGCCCTTTCCGAGGAGATAACCCGTCGGTTCTGAAGGCCCCGGGACCGCCGGGACGCCCCCGAGCGGTACTCTGTCCCCCTCCCTCTGGAACCCGGTGTCTGGACCCCGCCGCCGTCGTTGGCTGCTCTGGCCACGCCTTTGTCCGGAGGGCGCTGCGAAGGGCGGGGCTCTGCACAAAGGCCGCGGGGACCCCGCAGCCTCAGCTCGGAGAAAGCCCCTCGCGTGTGACCGGGCCTCAGCCGACCCCGACCAGCCTGCGAGGGCAACCCTGAGGGCTCTCCGGCCGGCCGGGTGAGGTCTCCAGGAAGGAGCGTGGGCTGCGTGGGCAGCGGGGGATGGCCGGCAGGTGCTGTCCCCGGCCTCCCTCTGCCCAGAGGGAGGGGAAAGAGCAGGCTGAGCCCTCCGGGGAGCCCCGCTGCACGCGGGAGCACTTTGCAGACGGAGGCGGGGCAGAGCCGCAGCAACTCAGTCTTGTGTAAAGTTGGGGGCTGCACTTCAGGGACATGTAACCACGATGACAGCAGGGACCCAGAGGCCAGCGGGCCACGGCTCCCTAACCAGCAAAAAGGACCCACACCACCCCCAGCTTTCTACCACCCAACCTTCCTTCCCTCCCCTCCCCTATTGCAGTGAGTCCTCCAGGGGCCACGTTAGACCCTCAGTGGCCTGGGCCTTTCTTTGCTCCCCAGGCTGCCTGGATGTGGGTCAGGAACCCCACATGCTGGAGGGAAGGGCAGAGGCAGACCCCTGGCCTGTGGACCCAGGGCCAGGCTGGGCCCTGCCTCTAACTGGCATGTAAACCTCTGCGGGTTACTTGGGTTTTAGCTCAACGCTCTGTGTGCAAGCTGGGAATCCTCCTCACCTGCCTGCGTTGCCCTGCTGGAGAACTGACCACCAGCCTACCCAGCTGTCCGAGGAGAAGTCAAAGAACTCCAAGGAACACAGCCCCACCTACCTGACCACCTCCTCGAGCTATCCCGGTGCCATCTCACTGGCCTCCGTGCAGTTCCTGGAGTACACCAAGACCTGTGCTCACCTCAGGGCCTTGCACTGCCCACCGCCCCAGGGACCACTTCTCTCCCTGCTATTTAGGTTGGCCCATCTTCTCCGTTAAGTCTTTGCTCAAATATGGTCTTCTCAGAGGTGCCTCTCCAGCCTCGTGTCTAAACTTCTAATCCCCCCACCCCACTTCCTGTCTCCTCCCAGGACTAGTCCTTATTTCAGTTCTCCCGAGCTAGTGTCCCCTGTTACCCACTGCACAGTTCACTTGTCTTGAGAAGCCTGTTTCCCTCGACTAGGATATGAGTTCCCTCTGCCCCCTTGTGTTTCCTGCTGCGTTACCTGCTCCCAGGAGACCCTCTCTAGGTACAGTATTTGTTGACAGCAAAACAAGGGATATAAATCCACTGTAAGGGCCGGCCCGTGGCTCACTCGGGAGAGTGTGGTGCTGATAACACCCAAGCCATGGGTTTGGATCCTATATAGGTTCGCTCACTGGCTGAGCGTGGTACTGACAACACCAAGCCAAGGGTTAAGATCCCCTTACCAGTCATCTTTTAAAAAGTAAATAAATAAATAAATAAATCCACTGTAAGGGCCGGCCGTGGCTCACTTGGGAGAGTGGTGCTGACAACACCAAGGCCACGGGTTAAGATCCCCTTACCGGTCATCCTTTTAAAAAAATAAGAATAAAAATAATAAATAATAAATAAATCCACTGTAAGCTTCTACCCAAATTTG
>NW_007726557.1:186029-195054 GCF_000696425.1 Galeopterus variegatus | reverse complement strand
CACTGTAGCAGTGTGCCACTGGGCCGGCCCCTTCTCGCTCAGCCAGTGAGCGGCTGGGCTGTATGTGGGATCCGAACCCTCAGCGGGAGCGCTGCCGCGCTTCCCAAGCGGTGCACTGTAGCAGTGTGCCACTGGGCCGGCCCCTTCTCGCTCAGCCAGTGAGCGGCTGGTCTGTATGTGGGATCCGAACCCTCAGCGGGAGCGCTGCCACGCTTCCCAAGCGGTGCACTGTAGCAGTGTGCCACCGGGCCGGCCCCTTGTCTCTCTTTCCCAGCGCAGTTAGTACTTGATGTTCCAGAGACACCAGCTGGGAGGAGCCTGGCTCTGGGCCTGGCCAGGGGTTGCCAAGTTGGGGCAGGCGGCCGAGCTCACGACCTCGGTGGAAGGGCCCGTTGGCTCCGTGTGGTCGGCAGGAGGAAGCTGGACCAGGCCAGAAAAGCTCATTAAAGAGCCGATAAATCACAGCTCCATTGCCTCCCGCCCCTCCCCTCCGCTCGCTGCCTGACATTTTTTATACTGATGCATTAATTTATCTTTAGAAATGGGCAAGATTGCTTGTTTGATTTCCATGGGGGCCGCATGGGGCAGAGAGCTGACAAGTTACCTCCTGACCCCCGGACAGCTGATGTAATGGGTCTCCCGAGCTGAAGGCATGTCCTCGCTCCTTGGTTTGGCTCTGGGACACTCCCTGTGTGGTGATGTCAGCTGTGCTGTCCTTGATGGGCTGGCTCATTTACCCCAGATGCCCATCAGCCAGGAGGCCCTTGTCAGGCACATTCCCTGGCCCCTTGCATTTCTCTTCCATGCTTTCCAGGGTTCAGGAGGTCTTGAGTCCAAAGTAGGGGCACTGACCCCTCACATACCTTGGGTCTGACAAAGTGTGGCTGTGGCTCATGGGGACAGTTTGGACCCCGCTGGTTCTTTTGCGTATTCACCGAGACAGGCACGGCCTGGGAGCATCACAAAAAGGGATTTATTTGCAAAAAGGGAAGTATTTGCTGGAGGCCGGCCCGTGGCTCACTCGGGAGAGTGTGATGCTGATAACACCAAGGCCACGGGTTCGGATCCCATGTAGGGATAGCCGGTTAGCTCACTGGCTGAGCGTGGTGCTGACAACACCAAGTCAAGGGTTAAGATCCCCTTACTGGTCATGTTTTTTAAAAAGAAGTATTTGCTGGAGAAAATATCTGCAGTGGGTTGAATTATTTCCCCCCCCAAACTCATTGAAGCTTCAATTGTCTCCCAAGTTTTATGTATTAGAAACTTAGCCCCCACTGCGACTGTTAAGAGGGTGGGAAAGCCTATTATGGTAGTTGAAAGGTGGAGCCTTAAAGAGGTGATTGGACTGTAGGACCCTGCAGTAGTGAATGGACTATCAATGGTGGTCAGGGGTGTGGTTCTGAGGGCTTTAAAAGAAGACAACAGTCTGTCTTGCTTGCTCTCTCTCTCTCTTTCTCTCTCCGCTTCCACCATCTTGCACTGTGAGACCCCTGGGTCACTGTTGCCACCACCAGATGGACTTTGGACTTCTCAGCCTCAGAAACTGTAAGCAACAAATCTCTGTTCTTTATAAATTATCCAGTCTCAGGTATTCTGTTACAGCAACACAAAACGGACTGATATGGTATCCAAGGAAACTATTTGTCTACACTGGATGGGCTGAGGCCATCCAACCTTGAAGGACCTCGCAGGAAGGGATTCGGAAGAGCCACATTCTGCTTTGTAGGTGTGACCCTCGATCTGCTCCAAATGGACTTGAGGCATCTTAATAATGAAACTGGATAATTGGATATTAAAAGAAACATAGGGAGCCACACACACACGCACAGAAAC
Organism: Galeopterus variegatus; assembly: GCF_000696425.1. NCBI lineage: Eukaryota > Metazoa > Chordata > Mammalia > Dermoptera > Cynocephalidae > Galeopterus > Galeopterus variegatus. The sequence continues at coordinate 193,221 of NW_007726557.1, read as the reverse complement.
AACTGTGGCCATCTAGGGCGGTGGCCTTCAAGCTGGGCCCAATGGTCTGTCTCTGGGTGCCCATGCTCTGTGTCCTCACCTCCCACAGTGTCCCGCGTTGGTTGGAGGCGGGCCACCTCTGGGATTACGTTATAGAAGACGCTGCAGCTTCCATCATCATACGTTCTCATCTCCCTCCTCCACGTGGACAGGAACCAAGCCCTCCCGCCAACAGCCACAGGGACAAGCTTGGAGGTGGATCCTGCAGCCCCAGCCATGTCCTCAGATGATGTAGCCCAGGCCACAGCCTGACCACATCCTCACAGGAGATCCCGAGCCAGCACCACCCGGGCAAGTGCCTCCTGACCTCGGATCCTGTGTGAACTAACAGGTGTTTGCTTTATGCCCCTAAGTTTTGGGGTAGTTTGTTACACAGCAATGAAGAACCAGCATGCCACCTAAACACGCCGCAGCTGGAGTGGATGCCACACGCCTGAGAGGGGCTGGTTATAGAAACAGGGAAGAGTAGGCAGACGGAGCCGTGGCTGCACAGGTTTCCTCTTCTGACAAGGGCAGCAGCTGAAGCCCTGCATTTGGGGTCAGAGCCCTGGGACGGAGCCTCAACGCACTGCTCTCCGCACGACTGCCCTGGCTCAGCCACTGCCGGTTCCCATTCCCTGGGGACTCCTGGCCATCACTTCTGGTCACCCGCACCTGCAGGACTTCAGCCGTCCTGTCATGCACTGCATGTGGCAATCCCTTTGCCCAGAAAGTGGAAGCCACCTGCTCACCTCCCAGGGTGATTCTGCCCACGCAGGCGTTTCCTCTGACATGGAGCAGGGCCCTCCCCTGCAGCAGGAATTACCCAGGTTTCAGGGAACTGCGCACACCCGAGGGGCCATCTGCAGACCCAGCAACGCACCTGGCACACAGGCGGTACTTGTGTTCACTGACCCAGGGCATGCGAGTCAACTCTTCAGTCTCTGTTATTAATCAGAAGAAGGGGTTGGAGGGGCCGGCCCGTGGCTCCCTTGGGAGAGTGTGGTGCTGACAACACCAAGTCAAGGGTTATCCCTTACCAGTCATCTTTAAAAAAAAAAAAAGAAAGAAAGGGGGTTGGGTGACAACAGCCCTGACTCAGTTCCACAGGTTAACTCCCTGGTCCCCATAACCTGCCGGTGAGGAAGGTACCCCAATACTCTGATCTCCACCACACAAACAAGGAAACTGAGGCACAAAGAGGTTGAGTAACTTCACTAAGATGGCACAGCTGTTAAGTGGCAGAGCCAGAATTCGAGTCAGCAGGCTGGCTCTGGAGCCGTGTTCTTCACAACTGCACTTGCAGCTTCTCTAGAGCGAAACCAGCCATGAGCAGGGCCTGCCCCCACCATCCATGACATTAGGCACTGTGCATCTGCTGGGAGCAGCTGCCCCAGCAGCACGGGGGTGGTGGGAATCAATGCTGTGTCCCCTCCACCGCCACTGGTTCAGGCCACCAAGCCTCAACCAATCAGAGCGCAGCTCTCTCTGGGACAGATCAGCGCAGAGTTGTGCCTGCTGTTCTCCTGAGCGGTGTGGGGTCAGGTGCGGGTGCCCAGACACTACAATTGCCCTGTGCCCAAGGGAAGCCAGCGTGAGCACGACGCTGACCTCTGGAATGGCAGAGCTGAGAAAACTGAAGAGAAACTGATGTGGAGCCCTGACTGAACTGTGCCTGGAGCTTGTAGTTGCCTACGGGGGGCCTGATGTGAGCGAGGCCTGCATTTTGAAGCCCAAAGGGCTAGATACAACCTCCCACCTGGCAGCTCAGCCCATGCTCAGGAGCTGAGACATTTCCATCGGGACTTTGGACCTCAAGATAGGGACAGGAAAGAGTGAGAGATTACTTGAATCAGCAGCAATTGCACTGAGAGCTTTGGATCCCACGGCGGAGGGTACAGCTGGGATGACCCCTCCCCGGACTGTTCTGTGTGCACCTAGGTGGGTCACCTGCTTCCTTGGGTTCCTATCCACCTGAGAAGGGCTGTCAGTCTTCCTGTGGCTTCAGTGGACTACCTGATCATGTCCCCAGAGCTATCTTTCTCACTTTGTTACCCGAGGTTGGGATCTGTTGAGTACAGCCAAGAGTCCTGAGTGATAACCAGAGCCTAGTTACAACAGTGTCTGTTGTAATCAATAAAAGCCAGAGGCTTTGTTAGCCATAAAGCATTATGCAAACACATGCGTTTATCTGCAGAGGTATGCCCACGGTGCACCCAGGAAAGAATGTGGAACTAGTTAGGAATAGATTCAGATGCAAGTAACAGAATACCCCATTAGCAGGAGATTCAACTCACAGGGGCTTATTTTTCTCATATAACCAGAAACCTGGAGGTCAGAGGTTGTCCCCATCAAGGAGCCAGATTCTTTCAGTCTTCAACATCCTTAGCAGGTGGGCTTTTCTCTTTTTTTTTTCCCTTTTTTGTCTTTTTTCGTGACCAGTAACGGGATCGCAACCCTCGGTGTCGCACCTGCACCGTGCTCAACCAGTGAGCAGACCGGTCTCTATATGGGATCCGAACCCTCGGCGGGAGTGCCGCCACACTCCCAAGCGCCGCACTCTACCGAGTGCGCCACCAGGCCGGTCCGCAGGTGGGCTTTTCTCCTCATGGTTTGCACAGTGGCTGTTAGAACTCCAAACACCACATACGCCTCCACAGTTGAGGCATGAAGGAAGGACAAAGAGACAAGTCACATCTGTCTCCTCTTATGAAGAAAGATGCACGTCCCCCAGAAGCCCCTGCAGCAGATTCCCCCGGGCTTCCTCGGCCAGAACAGGCCACATGATCAGTCTGTTGGGGCAGGTTGTGCCTTAATCTCCCTGGCAAAATTGTGGTTAATAGTAAATGTAGCTATATTGCCTGGTGGTAAAAATAGCCCACTAGTTCTGCACCTGTAGGAATGGGAATAGACCTCTGTGGAGGAGAGAGGGGCTGAAGTTGATCACTGGTGGGTGAGTTGATCACCAGTGGCGGATGATGTAATCACTCATCCTAGGTAATGAAGCCTCCACAAGAAACCAAGAGGACAGGGTTCTGCAGCTCCCAGATTGCTGAACAAGTAGAGGTTCCTGAAGGGTGGCGGCCTGGAGAGGGTATGGAAGTCCCACATCCCTCCCCACATACCTCACCCTGTGCATCTATTCCATCTGGCTGTTCATCTGCATTTTTTGTAATATCTTTTTAAATAAGCTGGTAAGTGTAAGTAAAGTGTTTTCCTGAGTTCTGTGAGACACTTTATTAAATTAATAAAACCTGAAGAGGTGCTTATGGGGACTCTGATTTACAGCCAGTTGGTCAGAAGCACAAGTTACAACCTGGGTCTTTTGACTGGCATCTAAACTAGGGGTAGTTTGTGGGACTGAGCCCTTAACATGTGGGACCTGAAGTTATCTCCAAGTTGATAATGTCAGAATTGAATTGAATTATAGGACACCCAGTTGGTGTTCACTAGAGAACTAATTGCTTGGTGTGTAGGGAGAAATCCTCACAGTCTGGTTAGGAGTGTTGTATAGAGTGTGTGGGAGTAAGAAAAACACTTTGTTCCCCCATCCTTATAGTTGGTGTCAGAAGTGGGACCAAAGATCAAATATCAGAACAAAAGATTTCCCTGATGTCCCTGTCTCACACTCTAGGATTTACAACATACATTTTAACATATCACAATCTGCCTTTAAATATTATTTAACCAGTTCACATATAATGTAACAATCTTAAAATACTATATTTCTGTCTCCTCCCTCTTATCTTTGAGGTATTTTGCCATATATTACTTCTAAATGTGTTAAAAACTGATAATCTGTTGCTATTATTTTTGCTTTAAAGTTAATTGTTTGGCTCACCATACTGGCCACCAAAGAGAGAGAGAGAGAGAGAGAGAGAGAGAGAGATAAAGTCAATTGTATTTTAAAGAAATAAAAAACAGAAAAAAAAAATTTTTTTTTTTTTTTGTCTTTTTTCGTGTCCGGCAACGGATCGCAACCCTCAGTGTCATGCCCGTACCGGACCGGGACCGGCAACGGGATCGCAACCCTCGGTGCTGCGCCCGCACCTCGCCCAGCCAGTGAGTGGGAACCGGTCTGTATGTGGGATCCGAACCCTCGTCTGGAGCACCGCCGTGCTCCCAAGCGGCGCACTGTAGCAGTGCGCCACCGGGCCGGCCCCAGAAAAAAATATTTTTTACCCACATATTTCCAATTTGTTGAGGGCACTCTTTATTTCCATTTGTCATCAATGTTTTTAGTTTGCAGCTCTTCCTTTAACATTTCTGGTACTGCAGGTCTGTTGGCAATACCTTGGGCCAGCCTGTGGCTCACTCGGGAGAGTGTGGTGCTGATAACACCAAGGCCCCGGGTTCGGATCCCATATAGGGATGGCTGGTTTGCTCACTGGCTGAGCATGGTGCTGACAACACCAAGCCAAGGGTTAAGATCCCCTTACCGGTCATCTTTATTAAAAACAAACAAACAAACAAAAAAAAAGGCAATACCTTATCTCAGCTTTTGTTTGATTAAAAAAGTATTCATTTTGCTTTAATTTTTGAAGGACATTTTCTCTGGATTTAATTCTAGGTTGACAGCTTTCCTTTTCTTTTAGTAGCTTAAATACAGTCATGCAATGCATAATGACATTTTGGTCGATGATGGACCACTTATACAACAGTGGTGTGTAGTAGGCTATACCACCTAGGTTTGTGTGAGTACTCTCTGTTACGTTTGCACAATGACAAAACTGCCTAATGTTGCATCTCTCTGAACATATCCCTGCAATAAGCAACACATGACTGTGTCATTCTATTGTCTTCTGGTTGCATTGTTTTTTGCAATAAATCAGTAGTCATTCTTATCTTTGTTTCCCTAAATAAAATATCTTTTTTTTTTTCCCCTGCCTGGTTTTTTTTTTTCCTTTTTTCTTTTTTTTTTGTGACCGGTAACGGGATCGCAACCTTTGGTGTCGCGCCCTCACTGCGACTGGCAATGGGATTGCAACCCTCAGTGTCGCGCCTGCACCACGCTCAACCAGTGAGCAGACTGGTCTCTATATGGGATCCGAACCCTCGGCGGGAGCACCGCCGCACTCCCAAGCACCACACCCTACCGAGTGCGCCACCGGGCCGGTCCTCCCCTGCCTGGTTTTAAGCTTTTTCTCCTCATTGCTGATTTTCAAAGATTTTATCGAGCTATTTCCTGACGTGGGTTTCTTTGTCTTTGTCTTTTCTTTCTTGGGATTTGCATGCTTATAGTTTTCAACAAATTGGAAATTTTTCAGCCATTACATCTTCAAATATGAGGGTACTTCAAAAGGTTCATGGAAAGATTCATATTGCCTTTCAATTCTATTTTCCCACAAACGTTTTGAAGTACCCTCAATTTTTTTTCTGTCTTCTTTCCTTCTGAGATTTCTACTACATGTATGTGACACTGATTGACATTGCTCTACAGGTCACTGAGGTTCTTTTCATTTTTCTTCTTCTTTCTTTTTTTCTCTCTGGTTTAGTTTGGATAGTTTTTATTATTGTGTTTTCCAGCTCTCCGATCTTTTCTTTTGCTTGTCTAATCTGCTGTTAACCCTATACTAGCCAGCTGCCCCTGCCCCCCACCCCCCAAATCTGCAAAGTCCATACAGCTAATTTTAAATTTCAGGTATTGTATATTTTAGCTTTATAGTTCCATTTGGCTTCTTTTATATCATCCCTTTCTCTCTTATGTTCACATTTTGTTTTAAATTCATGAAAATGAATTTAGATTCATAGACAGATATGCTATCTGTTTTAAAATTCTTGTTTGCTGATTCCATCATCCCCTTTCTCATATCATGATCTATTTCTTTTTTTTAAAAATTGTTTTATTTAGGGCCGGCCCGGTGGCGCACTGGATAGTGCGCCGCTTGGGAAGCGTGGCGGCGCTCCCGCCCGAGGGTTAGGGTACCACATGCAGACCGGTTCCCGCTCACTGGCTGAGCAAGGCACGGGAGCAACGCTGAGGGTTGCGATCCCGTTGCTGGTCCCAGTCCGGTACGGGGGCGACACTGAGGGTTGCAATCTGATGCCGGACATAGAAAAAGAAAAAAAAAATTTGTTTTATTTAATTGTAATGTAATAGGGCTGGCCCAAGACTCACTCGGGAGAGCGTGGTGCTGATAACACCAAGTCAAGGGTTAAGATCCCCTTACTGGTCATCTTAAAAAAAAAAAAAGAAGAAGAAGAAGGAGAAGAGTATTGATCATACACATTTATGGGGCACAGAGTTATATTTCGATACATGTATACAATAGGTAGTGATCAAATCAGTGTAGTTAGCAAATTTTATCATTTCTTTGTGATGAGAACATTTAAGCTCCTCTCTTTTAGCCATTTGACAGCATAAAATTATTGTTAATTATAGACACCTTGGTCTATTTCTAGTAACTGATTTTTCTCCTGGTTATGGGTCACATTTTTCTGCTTCTACCCGTGTCTAGTAATTCTTCATTGAATGCTGGACATTGTAATTGTTGTAATGTTGAGTCTCTGAATTTCATCGTCTTTTTGTTTGTTTCTTTGTTTGTTTGTTTTGAGTGTTGAAGTTAGTTTTGACTTGCAGAGCAGCTTGATCTTTTTGAGGCTTATTTTGAATCTTTGTTAGAGTAAGTTTAGATCAGTCTTGTATTCTGGGATAGTTTAGACTTGCTACTAAGACTCTTCTGAAATCTTCACTAAAGGCCACGAGTGCTTAACGAGGTCTGTTGGGAACCCAAATGTCTCTCAGTTCTATGTGAACTCTGGGAATTGTTCAGCTTTTCAGCTCTACAGTAGTCTTTCTGTGCTAAGTCCAGTGGGGTTACCTTGTATACATGCATAGTTTAGTATTCAGCAAAAGTCTCCAGGGGACCTGTGTATAGATTCCCGGAGCTTGTTCTCTGCATAGCTACCTCCACTTAGACACTCTGCCTTGTAAATTCCAACCACTTCAGCCTTGCCAAACACTAATCTCTGTATCTCAGCTCACAAGACCTCTGTGTTCTGGGCCTCAATCCAGAAAGTAACTGCAGGTAGAAAACCAAGACTACCGTAGGGCTCACGTCATTATCTTCATTCTCTTAGGGATCATGATCCTGGACTGTCTATTGTCCAATTTCTTTTCTTTTTTTTTTTTTTTTTTTTTTTTTTTTTTTTTTCCGGCCCCGCTTTTTTTTTT
>NW_007726557.1:181191-185075 GCF_000696425.1 Galeopterus variegatus | reverse complement strand
CAAATGGGATCACAGCCTTCGACGTTGCTCCCGTGCCTCGCTCAGTCAGTGAGCGGGAACCGGTCTGTATGTGGGATCCGAACCCTCGGGCGGGAGCGCCGCCGTGCTTCCCAAGTGGCGCACTATCCAGTGCGCCACCGGGCCGGCCCCTATTGTCCAATTTCTAAAAATGGTTGCTTCATGTTTTTTTCTTTCCAGTTTTCTATTTGTTTATGGCAGAAGGGCATGTCCCATACCAGTTAGCCCATGATGGTCAGAAGCAGAAGTCCTTGGGCCAGCCCGGTGGCACACTGCTGTAGTGCACTGCTTGGGAAGTGCGGCGGCGCTCCCGCCGAGGGTTCGGATCCCACATACAGACCGGTTCCCGCTCACTGGCTGAGCAAGGCGCGGGAGCAACACTGAGGGTTGCGATCCCGTTGCTGGTTCCGGTCCGGTACGGGGGCGACACTGAGGGTTACACGGAAAAAGACAAAAAAAAAAAAAAAGAAGCAGAAGTCCTTTCTGTACTTTGTAATGTGTATATTAAAATAGTTTTATACACATTAAAAGATATATTTTTCCATGAGCTGATTTTTCTTTCATTGATATATTAGTGACATATTTCTCTGTCATTACACTTAGATACCTTCTTCATGGCTGCATAGTATTTCACCATGGGAATTTACCATCAGTTAAACACCTGTCTACTGGTGGCCATTTAAGTGTCCTTAAGTTTCTTAATATTATACACATCCAGGGATAAGCATTCTTATCTATGCATCTTTGTGAACTTGTCCAGGAATGCCCACTTCTTCAAACCTCTCAGCCAACCAACCTTCAGTTTTCTCTAAGGGTATTTGCATTTTAAGACTTTACCTAATTTTCATGGTGAAATTTCTGTTTAAATATAAGGAATCTTTCAAATACTTTCGCCAACAAATTTCAAATCAGGCAGGCCTGGGCAACTGGTCTCCTACTTTCAATAAATAAGACCTTGTACGACTTTGTCAAGACAACTGCATGTACATCCTATTCTTTCCAAAAACCTAAGCATTTTCCCCAGGTTATTAAATATTCTTTGTAGGATGACTGGATCAAGATTTACTTACACTCTTCATCGGACAAGTCAGTTGCTGCCACTGTGATGTGGGTGTTGGACATTCCCCACCATTCCAACCATCGTCCTTAACAGACATTACCTAAAGTAAAATTACTGGCGATGGGTTATAGCCATTTTTAACTTGTTCATACATATTGCAAAATTTATTTCCAAAACTTTGTGCCAATTTATGCTCCCCGCAGGTATAAGGAATACTCTTCTCACCTGAGGTCAGTCCCCAGCTCACAAGGCAGACCTGATCTCCCAGTATAAAATTGGAAAATGCTAGATGCTCACTTTCCCAGCACCCCTTTCTGTTAGGACTCAGTCAAGTCCCAGGCTCCACCAATCAGGCACGTCTACCTGCAATCTTGAATTGGAAGCATACAGTGCCATTACACTGTAAGTAGAGGTGGCACAGAACCTGCTCTGGCAATGGTGATAGTGGTAGGGTGGGCAGTGGGTCTAGTGAATGTCTGGGGTCTGGCATTGGTAGCATCCATGCTGAGTGGCTGGAGCAGCAGCATTAGCAGCAGCAGCAGCAGCAGGTTGTTTTCTCCTTTCCACCTTTGCAGCAGGACCTCAGACTCTGTATCCAGCTACACAACCTTGATCCTGATTCCCCTACCCTGGGTAATCTGTGACCCTCCCAATATCTTGCCTTTCCTCCCGTGGCAGGCAGGCCTGTTGCCCACCCAATAGTCAGTCCCCACCTCTTTCTTGCCTGTGGAATTCTACTTTTGTTGGGGTTGCCAAGCCCATGGGAATGGAGCATGTTTGGTGAATGCCAGCTGTGGTAACCTGGCTCTCTGCTGTCTCAGAATCCCTCGCTGCATGGGAATTCTGACACAAAGTTTGAAAACATAGTTACAGTTTCTTACTTAGAAATCATTCCTAACCAGCCCAAATGTCCATCATCAGATGATGAGTGGATACGGAAAATGTGGCACATCTACACAATGGAATACTACTCAGCTATAAAAACGAATGGAATACTGCCATTTGCAACAACATGGATGGACCTTGAGAGAATTATATTAAGTGAAACAAGTCAGGCACAGAAAGAGAAATACCACATGTGCTCACTTATTGGTGGGAGCTAGAAATAGATAAATAAATTCACACGTAATAACTTCGTATAGCATACATTATACGAAGTTATACGATCAATCAATATTGCGATTAAGGCACCTCCAGTTTGGTAGCATTCGGGTTTGGAGCCTTTTCTGTTGGACAGCCTGACTTACCACAGAGATACAAAATACCCTTTCAAAATCTATTACTGGGTCAAGCCTCAACTCTACAACTTTAAAAATCATTTCTTCAAGGTTTACTTTGAAGTTTTCTTTCTCTCCATGTCAGCAGGACAGCTGTGAATTTCTTAAGTCAGGCACAGAAAGAGAAATATCACATGTTCTCACTTATTTGTGGGAGCTAAAAATAAATAAATAAATTCACACACACACACACACACACACACACACACAGAAAACCAGGGGGGTGGGGGAAGAAGACATAACAACTACAATTCCTTGAAGTTGGTACGACAAGCAAACAGAAAGGACATTGTTGGGTGTGAGGGGGGAGAGGGAGGAGGGAGGGAGGTTTCGGTAATGGGCCACAATAATCAACCACATTGTATATCGACAAAATAAAATTTAAAAAAAAAGAAAAGAGAAGAAATCATTCCTATTTGCAGCTCTTGTAGTTGCAGCCCTGGTCCTGTGGCCACTGCATCAGGTAGAAAGTTGAGGTGATATGGGGAAGAAAGAAAAACATGTAATTTGTAAACCTGCTGCACACAGATACAGAAACAATGTCTAGCAAACCAAATCAGCAGTATAAAAGAATAACATGTCGTGGCTAAGTGGGGTTTATCCCAGGAATACAAGGTTGTTTAACATTCAAAAAATCAATCAGTGTAATTTACCGTGATCACAGAATAAAAAGAAAAAATAAAAACCACATGATTTCCTCAATGATGCAAAAAAATCATCTGGCAAAATTCAACACCTATTTATTATTTAAATAAAAACACTCATCAAAATAAAAATAAAAGAGAACTTCCCCAACCTGGTAAAGAGTATTTGTGAAAAATTTACAGCTAACCATATTTAAGGATAAAAGACTGAAAGTGTCCCCATGAGATAAGGAACAGGATGTCTGCTCTCTTTACTCCTCTTGAGTTTTTTTGATATTGTACTAGAGATGCTAGCCAGTTACAATAAGCCAAAAATAATAATAATAAAATAAAATAAAAGGCAAATATATCTGAAAGGAAAAAGTAAAACATTCATTATTTACAGACTAAAATCTGCTTATAGAGTTAACAAGTGAATTAGCAAGATCACAAGATGCAAGGTCCTTATACAAAAATCAATTGTTACTATTTCTACATGTTAGTAATGAGCATTGGGAAGGGAGGAGGACAATTCCCCTTCGATTGTACCAAAAAACCATAAAGTACCTAAGAATAAATTTAATAAAAGATATGCAACATCCCTCAACTGAAAACTACAAAATCTTACTGGGAGAAATTAAAGAAGCCCTAAATAGACAGAGTGATGTAACATGTTCATCATTTGGAAGACTCGGAATTGTTAGGGTGTCAATTATTCTTTATTCTCAAATGGAACTGTAGATTTAATGTAGTCCTAATCAAGATCCCAGGAGGCTTTCGTTTGTGGAAAATGACAAGGTGATTCTAAAATTTATATGGGATGCAAAGCACTTAGAATAGCTGAAATGAGGGCCGGCCCGGTGGCGCACTGCTACAGTGCGCCGCTTGAGAGCGCGGCGGCGCTCC
>NW_007726557.1:178848-180262 GCF_000696425.1 Galeopterus variegatus | reverse complement strand
GGGTTGCGATCCCGTTGCCGGTCCCGGTCTGGTATGGGCGCGACACTGAGGGTTGCGATCCATTGCCAGACACGAGAAAAAAAAAAAGAAAAGAAAAGAATAGCTGAAATGATTTTATTTTTTATTTTTTTGTCCTTTTTTGAGACCGGCCGCACCACGCTCAGCCAGTGAGCACACCGGCCATCCCTATGTAGGATCCGAACCCATGGCAGGAGCGCTGCTGCACTCCCAGCGCCGCACTCTCCCGAGTGCGCTACAGGCTCAGCCCTGAAATGATTTTAATAAAGCAGGACAAAGTTGGAGAACTTACACTACTCGATTTCAAGACTTAATATAAGGCCCATCAAGACAGTGTGGTACCAGCATATGAATAAATGTAGAGATCACTGGGACAGAACAGAGAAGCCAGAAATAAACCCACATATATATAGTTGATATTGTGCAAAGGAGCCAAGATAATTCAGTGGAGAAAGAAAAGTCTTTTCGACAAATGGTGCTGTAACAACTAGATAACTGTATTGAAAAAAATGAACCCTTACCTCACACGAAATTTAACCTCATAAAAATTAACTTTAAATGAATCATAGATCTAAATGTAAAAGTTAGAACCATAGAATTTCTGAGGGAAAAATAGGAGAAAATCTTGATGACCTTTTTTGTAGGACACAAAAAGCACTACTGATAACAGGAATTAGTCTTCAAAAAGTTTTAACTTCTACTTTTCAAAATTCACCATTAAAATGTAAAAGCAAGCTATGGGGTAAGAGAAATTATTTGCAATATATACATCTGAGAAAGGATTAGTAATTAGAATATACAAAGAACTCTTACCACTCAATAATAAAAACACCAACAACCCAATAAAAGTGGAAACGGATGCATTGGTCAGGATTCTTCAGAGAAACAGAACCAATAAAAGATAGATACGTATCTATACAAATCTTTCCATGAACTTTTTGAACTACGCTTGTATAAGAAGAGCTTTATCATGGGAATTGGCTCATGAGATTACAGGGGCCAAGTCTATAAGCTGGAGAACCAGGAAAGCCAATGGTGTAATTTAGTTTAAGTCAGAAGACCTGAGAAGGTGGGGGGATGGGGTAAGTCCCAGAATCTGAAGGCCCAAGAACCAGGAGCTCAGATGTCCCAGGGCAGGAGATGATGTCCTGGCTCAAGCAGAGAGAGTTCACCTCCCTGCCTCCTTTTCGATCTATTGGGGCCCTCAACAGATTGGCTGGTGCCCCCCCCCACACACACACTCACACCAGTGAGGACAGATCTTCTTTACTTGGTCTACTGATTCAAATGCTAATCCCTTCTGGAAAAGCCTTCACAGACACACCTAGAAAAAAATTTACCAGCTATCTGGGCATCCCTTAGCCCAGTCAAGTTGACACATAAAATTAACCATCAC
>NW_007726557.1:177663-178250 GCF_000696425.1 Galeopterus variegatus | reverse complement strand
CCGCGCTCAGCCAGTGAGCGGGAACCGGTCTCCACATGGGATCCGAAACCTCGGCAGGAGCACTGCCGTGCTCGCAAGCGGCACACTCTCCAGTGCGCCACCGGGCCGGCCCCATCATCAAGTGATTTTTGACCAAGACGCAGTGGAGGAAAGACAGTCTTTAGAACACGTGGTAACACTTGGATGTACAGATGGGAGAAAATAACCCAGGCCCCTACTTTAGATCTCACACAAAAATTAACTCAAAGTGGACCATAGATTTAAATGTAAAATGCAAAACTATAAAACTTCTAGAAGAAAACATACGAGAAAATCTACGTGACCCTGGGTTAGGCAATGAGTTTGTAGATACAACGCCAAAGTCATGATTCATGAGAAAATATGTAAGAAATGCAGCAGTTAACGAGAGGGAAACTGGGGGCGGGGGGATGGGACTCTCGGTACTGTCTGCAATTTTCCTGTAAATCTAAACTGTTCTAAAATTAAAATTTTATTACAAATAAAAGAAAAGAAGAGAGGAAGGGACGAAAAAGAAAAATATAAAAATATATGTTTAACTCAAGGTATAGCATAGAATACTCAGTTCG
>NW_007726557.1:174237-176757 GCF_000696425.1 Galeopterus variegatus | reverse complement strand
GAAAAAGAAAAATATAAAAATATATGTTTAACTCAAGGTATAGCATAGAATACTCAGTTCGATATCTGTCTTTTCTTTTTTAAAGCACAGGAGAAAGATGTAAGATAAGTTACCAAAATAATAACAAACTTTTAACCTGTTGGGTTTTTTTGTCCTTTTTGTGACCGGCTGCACCACGCTCAACCAGTGAGCACACCGGCCATCCTTATATAGGATCCGAACCCGCGGCAGGAGCGCCGCTGCGTTCCCAGCGCCGCACTCTCCCAAGTGCGCCACGGGCTCGACCCAAACTTTTACCCTGTTAGTTATGACGATCTTTTTCCCTTATGTTTGTCTATTTTCCAAATATTCTACCTTTGCAATGAGGCATAACCATTCTTTTTTTATTTTTCTTCAATTTTTATTAATTTTTTTATATTTATTTACTTTTTAATTTATCAATACACAATGTAGGTGATTTTTCATGGCCCTTTACCAATTCCTCCCTTCAACGATTCTTTTTTAAAATAAATGTGTCTGTGGGCTGACTGGTCAGCTCAGTTGGTTACAGCACAGCCTTCGAACACCAAGGTCAAGGGTTCGGTTCCCCACGCTGGCCAACTGCCTAAAAAATAAAACAAATGTCTGTTGCCCAGAGGTAGAATTTCTGCATGACTTGTCCTATACAGGACAGGCCTTGAGCATTGTGGGGTCCCTTATGTGGGATAGGTGCTCTGACCAGGCCCATCCAAGGTGACAAAGTGTTTTGGTCACAGTGTGAGTAACCAGTGATTCTCAGGCCCTTCACACCACCGAGGCATCTGCCGAATTTCCACACCAGCCCTACAAAGCCCGACAGGGAAATCAGAAAGCTGCCCCAGCCCCTGGGGCCTGCCTGGCTCCACCCGTCTTGCCTGGGGCCTGGAGCCACCCAGCCCTGGGCACAGAGAGTTTTGAGTTCTGCTGCCTTGGCAGGAGCCAGCCAATCTGCAAGAGCCAGGGCCCCTTGTCCTCAGTATCTGGCAGCTGCACCTCGCCAGGCCGCAAGGACAAGAAAGCAGAGGGACAGCTACGGGACCAGCTGTTGGGGCTGCAGTTCAGTCGGGGACAGGGTGGAGGACAGGGGCTCTGAGCCATGTCGGGGGCCTGCACCCCTCTGACCACAGCAGTGGGTGGGCCCTAGTGCAGGATGCCTGAGTCCTCCAGTGCCTGGGGATGACCAAGCCTCTTCCAGAAGCCCAAGCTTTATTTCCAGAACAGAAGACGAGTAGCAGGGGCTGGAGTGGGGGTGGCTGGGACCGAGGGGAGGAGAGAGGGCGGGCTGACCCGCTGCTCAGGGTGGACCTGTCCTGGGCACGCGCCGTTGCTGAGGTCTGGCCTTGATGGGGTTGAGCCCCTGGCCCGTCACTCACCTCTCTGGGAGCAGGCGGGGGGTCCGAGCAGGGGGCAGGAGTGAGCAGCTCACAAGGACTCACAGCTCGATGTCAGTCTCTGCTCTGGGGAGACCAAGTCCCAGGCGTGGGGAGGGCCTGGATGCCCCCAGGCTCTCAGGGGGCAGCAAGGAGGCCACCATGAGAGGACAGAGAGGGCTTTTGTCCATCCACAGACAAGACCTCACCACCGGGGCCCGAGACAGGGGCCTCGGCGTTCCCCCGAGCATCTGCTGGGACAGGAAGGGAGGCGTCGGGGCGTGGGCTCAGCTGGGGATCGGGGCGCACGGGGGCAGCCTGTAGCCCGGGCTTCTGCCCTCAGCGCCCAGCCTGGTCTGCGTGGTAACGGGCTGAAGGTCTCCCAGCAGGTTAAGCTCAGGTGCCAGCTGGTCCTCAATAGCCCTCCACACCTTGACAGTCCCTGGGCCCTTCCAGACAGGCCCCCTGTCCCTTCCTCCTTTCGGTTCTGCTCTCTGAATTCTGAGCCTCAGTGTCTCCCTGGCGACCTTGTCTTATTGCCCCTAAAGGCAGGGACGGAGTCTGCTTGTGAATTCAGAGGAATCTCGGGTCCTGGGAGCTGCGTCCGAGCCCGCGCTGCGCACGGCCTCCGGGACAGCTGTCGTTGAAACAGCGGAAAACAGAGGTCAGCGAGGAGGGGGCGTCGGACCGTGGGGCAGCTGCTGTGGGACACGTTGGTCGGTCCCTCACAAAGGTCATCAGCACTACCCATGACGCAGCAATCACTGTTCTAGGTGTGCACTCCAAACGCTGAAAGCCAGGGCTTGAGCAGACACCCACCCCACGCCCGCAGCAGCACATTCGTCGTGGCTGGAGGTCAGAGCCACCCGAGAGTCCATCGACAGACAAACGAGAAGCAAAAGGTGGCCCAAACATAGGAAGGAACGTTCTTCACCCTTAAAACGGGCAGAAGTTTCGGGGCCGGCCCGGTGGCGCACTGGATAAGTGCGCCGCTTGGGAAGCGTAGCAGCGCTCCCGCCGAGGGTTCGGATCCCACATACAGACCGGCAGCTCACTGGCTGAGTGAGGGGCGGGAGCAACACCAAGGGTTGCGATCCGTTGCCGGTCACGAAAAAAGACAAAAAGGAAAAAA
>NW_007726557.1:163763-173255 GCF_000696425.1 Galeopterus variegatus | reverse complement strand
GGGTTGCGATCCGTTGCCGGTCATGAAAAAAGACAAAAAGGAGGAAAAAAAAAAAAAAAACGGGCAGAAGTTTGATGTTTAATAGGTAGGAGTTTCCCTGGGGGAGGGTCAAAACGTTCTGGAGGTGGACGGTGGGGACGGCCACACCACACTGTGAAGGTAACTGAGGCCACTGGACCGCATACTTAGAAATGTTTAAAAGGATGAATTTTATGTTGTGTCTCTTTGCAGGCCAGGGAGGGAGACAGACGAGTGACTCAGGCCTTGAAGAGCTGGGACAGGTGCTGCTGGGAGGAGCTGAGCGGTGCAGGGAGGCCGCGCACGGCTGCACAGGTGGCGACTGCTGGGCCACCGCCGCTGTGACGCTGTGTCAGGCAGGAGAGGCTGGGTCATGCTGCGGTACACGTGAGCCCACCGTCTCACTGATCTACAGCAGTAGGATTTCTTGCTTTCTCCAGCCATATGTCCACCCTGGTTGGTTCTCTTTTTTTCTCTGTGTTGCTTTTATTTGGTGGCCGGCCGGTACGGGGGTCTGAACCTGTGACCGCCAGGCTGATGGAGCAGCCCCCCGCTGGAGTACTGCGGTCCCAGGCCAGAGGGAAAGAGCGGGGCCAGCCCCACACTGGCTCCGAAAGCTCCTTCCCTCTCATTTCGTTGCCAAGCTCGCCATCCATTGGGCAGGAAGTCTAACCACCCCTAGAGAGGGGCAGTCTCCAGAAAATGTGAGAAGACACCCGGGAACCATGCGCCATGGCCGGACCCCCGGCAGGGAGCTTCCTCTGGAAAGGACGTCTGAAAGACCACCAACGGCGGGGGGCCGAGGCTGCAGCCAGCATAGCCGAAGGGGGCTGTGGGGGTGTGGGGGGCTCTGTACACAGCAGGCGGCCCCAGCACTGGGCGGCTCACAGGCTGCACGAAGAACACCCCGTGGGACGATCTCTGGGCCCGATGTGTGGGGCGGCCTCCACCTCCAGCCAGGCAAGCATCCTGGAAGCCAAGAAGTCTCTCTGTCACCAGAGACCAGCTTCTCCAGTGCAGCCCCTTGAACCCCTTCTTGCAGGGGTCTCCATGCTCTGGGAAGACCTTGAGAGGACAGGGCCTTGAACTTGAAAGAAACTGCATCAATAAACACAACGTCCGTCTCCTGCCAGGATAAGGTGGGTTCGGGTTGGAAGGACACCCAGGTGTGCGGGCAGCACTGCGGGAAGGCCGGGCACTTCAGAAACGTCCTTTGTCTTTGTTCCCCATCGGGACCCTGGGGACCCTGGGGGAGGGGAGCCTCTCAGGGGTGCACTGAGCCTCCCAGCACATGGGACACCTCTCCAAGGAGGCATCCTTTCCAGAAGCTTCTGTCAATTATGCTAAATGGCATTTAAGATGTTAAATGGGCTCCTAGGGAGACGGCTCATTTCTGGGCCAGGAAGTGAACAATCCCAGAGCAACCTGGACACCATAGAGTGGCAATGCTGTCAAAGGCTACCAGGAAGGTCACCAGGGTCCCTTGGAACAGACTCAGGTGCCAACAGATGGGAGGAAGACACTTTGAGAGCCAGTAAGGCTAACACTGCAGTGGATTGAAACACACCGGGTATGCCGAAATCAGTGAGTCGTGATAACACTATAAAAAAACAACTGGCCACTTTGGAAGATGCTAGAGACCAGCTCATGTGTCTGAAATCTGACAAATAGGGGTTGGTCCTAGTCTCACTAAAAAAAAAAAAAACCTCAACCTGAATCAGAGTGAACTGAACAGTTTAGACACTTAGATCTGGATCTAACTGCAGGTTTATAGGAACTACAGGGGACTGAGGAACACACCAAACTACACCACAAGGAGCCACCAGCAAAGCACAAGAGAGGCAGAACTCTCTGGAAAAATGACCTGATTTTTTCAATAGCTTAGAAAAGAAAAAAAGGGCCGGCCCGGTGGCGCACTGCTACAGTGCGCCGCTTGGGAGCGTGATGGCGCTCCCGCCGAGGGTTCGGATCCCACATACAGACCGGTTCCTGCTCACTGGCTGAGCGAGGGGCGGGCACAGCACAAGGGTTGCGATCCCGTTGCCGGTCCCGGTCCGGTACGGGCGCAACACTGAGGGTTGCGGTCCGTTGCCGGACACGAAAAAAGACAAAAAGGAAAAAAAAAAAAGAGGGTGAACCTAGAGTTTAACAGAGATTAAGAGGCACAGCAACTAAATGCAATGTACACACCTAGTTGTATGCCGATTGGAACAAACTAACAGTAAAACGAAAGAAAGTTTAAGACAATCAGGGAAATTTGGACATTTAATGATACTAAGGAATTATCAGTAATTTGGATGGGGGATGTGGATGACACCGTGGTTATGTTTTTTAAAAATGTCCTTATCATTTTTTTTTTTTTTTTGGTCCTTTTTGTGACCGGTAAGGGGATCGCAACCCTTGGCTTGGTGTCACCTGCACCGCGCTCAGCCAGTGAGTGCACCGGCCATCCTTATATAGGATCCGAACCCATGGCGGGAGCGTGGCTGCTCTCCCAAGCGCTGCACTCTCCCGAGTGCGCCATGGGCTCGGCCCAAATGTCCTTATCTTTTAGAGGTGCCTAGTGAAATACTAATGTATGAAACAGATGATGTCTGGGAATTCT
The DNA here is from genome assembly GCF_000696425.1 of Galeopterus variegatus. Classification (NCBI taxonomy): domain Eukaryota; kingdom Metazoa; phylum Chordata; class Mammalia; order Dermoptera; family Cynocephalidae; genus Galeopterus; species Galeopterus variegatus. Next base: position 170,632 of record NW_007726557.1, on the reverse strand, counting down.
TCAAAATAGCTCCCTGATGAGGGTGGGTACAGAGGAAGCCAGAGTGGCCATGAAGGGGTGATGGCTGTAGCTGGAGGGGGCATGGAGAAGAGGCACATGGGGGTCCTTGCACTGTTAGAAGAGAGAATTAATTTTTCATAATAAAAGTATTTTATTAAGAATTAAGGGGCCGGCCCGGTGGTGCACTCGGTAGAGTGCGGCGCTTGGGAGTGCGGCGGCACTCCCGCCGAGGGTTCGGATCCCATATAGAGACCGGTCTGCTTGCTGGTTGAGCGCAGTGCAGGCGCGACACCGAGGGTTGCGATCCCGTTGCCGGTCACGAAAAAAGACAAAAAGGAAAAAAAAAAAAGAATTAAGGCCATACAGGCCAGCTGTCCAAATATATATATATATATTATAGAATTTTTATTTTAGGGCTGAGTTGGTTAGAGTGCAGCCTTGTAACACAAGGTCACAGGTTTGGATCCCCACATTGGCCAGCCACCAAAAAAAAAAAAAAAAAGGAGAGAAAACAACAGATACATGCAATGAGGAAAAGGGTTCCATGGGCAGGTGGGCAAACCTGTGTGGGCAAGGCTGAGTTAATGCAGCCCAGAGGATCACTCAGAAGGTGGTCTCTGCAAAGGCACATGGCGGTTTCCCAGGCGCGTCCCCACCAGCCCCAGCCCCCCTCACCCTGAGCCAGCGTCCGCCAGGCCAGGCTCTTCTGCAGGGACTCTAGCCAGAAAGCCCAGCTCTAGCAGCCGATGGAGGCTGAAAGGAACACATAAAACTTAATTTTAGATGATTAACGGTAAAAAAAAAATTTCTGCTCTCACTTAGAGAAGTTCTTCCCCCAAAATAATAAATACAACATTGTTAGGATGGTGTGAGAGCCACATGGTGTCTCTGCAGGGTGACTTGTGAAAGCTTTCATTCTCACGCTTGCTAGAGTGACAGCAGGACGGTCTGCCGTGCAGGTGGCGTAGGCCTCGGGGGCTGTGGGCTGGTGAGGTCACGAGGTGACAGTCCCAGTCTGGATGGGGGAGACCATCCCTGGTGGTGCCGAGCCCAGAAAAGATGCTCCCAGCCCCTTTCAGCAGCACCTGCCCTTCTCTGAGTCCATAGACAGCTCTTGCAACACAGAACAAAGTGACAGCCTTGCTGCGGCCATCTCCCTTAACCTGCAAACGCGCTTGGGTGCCGATGTGTGCCGGCGTGTGCCGCCCTCCGAATGCCGCGCCGCGCGAGGTCAGCACAGCGCCCTGGAGCTGGGGGTGGCCTGGGCCTCACCGATCAGGAGTCCCACAGGGAGGGCGGCTGCCGTGGGCTGTGGGGCCGGGGAGCCCTCCAAGGCCGAGGAATGTCAGATGCTCTGACCCGATTTACTTTGTACCTGGAAAGCCAGCCCACAGCTCGTCCATCGGCCACTGTACACGGTCCTCCCCGGGTGTCTTCTTCGATTCCTGCACACGCTCCATCCCCAATCCCATTCCTCCGCATCGGCACAGACCCTTGTGGGCTTTACATATGTCCTCAGATGTGCATACGGCCTCAAAATATTTCTTATTGTGGTGAAAAATACGTAACACAAAATTGACCATTTTAACCATTTGAAAGTGCATGACTCAGTGGCATTAAGTCCAGGCACAACGTTGTGCAACCACCGCCTCTGTCTAGTTCCAGAACTCTTCATCCCCCAAACAGAAACTCTGCCCCCTCCTTCTGCCCCTCACCTGCTCTCTGTCCCTATGGATTTGCCTATCATGGACATTTCATATAAACAGAATCATACAATATGTGGCCTTTGGTGACTGGTGTCTTCCACTAAGCATGTGTCCCAGGTCTGTCCCTGCTGCAGCGTGTGTCAGTGCTTCACTCCTTCACGTGGCTGAGTCATATTCTACCGCATGGATGCGCCACATTGTGTTTACGCGTTCATCAATTGATGGACATTTGGGCTGTTTCCACCTTTTGGCTGTTGTGGACAGCGTTGCTATGAACGTCCATGCACAAGTGTATGTTTGGGTGACGGTTTTCAACTTGGGAGGTGTGTACCTGGATCAAGGGTAATCTGATGTTTAGTTGAGGAACTGCCAAATCGTGCTCCACGGCAATTGCTCCAAATCCTCTCCAATGCTATTTCCCATTTTTGTGGGTTTTTATGGCCATCCTAGTGGGTGTGAACTGGTATCTCATTGTGGTTTTGATTCGCATTTCTGTAATGATTAGTGATGTTGACGTCTTTTCCACCCCTTGTTGGCCGTTTGTGTATCTGCTCCGGATGAAATGCCTGTTCAAGCCTTGTGCCATGTTTAAATTGGATTGTTTTTTTTTTTTGTTGAGTTGTAGGAGTTCTTTTTTTTTTTTTTTTTTAGTTTTAAGGGTTTTTTTTTTTTTTTTTGAGTTGTAGGAGTTCTTTTTTTTTTTTTTTTTGAGTTGTAGGAGTTCTTTTTTTTTTTTTTTTTGAGTTGTAGGAGTTCTTTTTTTTTTTTTTTTTGAGTTGTAGGAGTTCTTTTTTTTTTTTTTTTTGAGTTGTAGGAGTTCTTTTTTTTTTTTTTTTTGAGTTGTAGGAGTTCTTTTTTTTTTTTTTTTTGAGTTGTAGGAGTTCTTTTTTTTTTTTTTTTTGAGTTGTAGGAGTTCTTTTTTTTTTTTTTTTTTTTTAAAGATGACCAGTAAGGGGATCTCAGCCCTTGGCTTGGTGTCAGCACCACGCTCTCCCGAGTGAGCCACGGGCCGGCCCTTAGGAGTTCTTGATATATTCTGGATACTACACTTACCAGACATATCTTTTTGCATGCATTTTTGATTTTTAGTTTTTGTGGGTTTTTTGGTGGCTGGTGAGTAAGGGGATCCAAACCCTTGACCTTGGCATTTTAGCACTGCACTCTAACCAACTGAGCTAACCGGCCAGCCCTACACATATTTTTGTTTACATAAGCGGAGCTCTGAGATAAAGCTTGCTGTTTCTAGCGTGTTTTCACTCTGCAGTGCTTGAGGTGCAACCGCGCTTAGTCACCCGCCGGCTCTTCCTTCCCCCCTGCACAGCAGTGCGTACCCACCAAGGCTCACTCACCCACTGCCCTCATGCAGAAACGTGCATGTCCTTGTCCACATGCAAGCAATATTTTATCTTAACCTGCTAAACTAACGCCAGAATAGAGACCAGCGACAAGAATGAGAAGCCTACTTTAAACAGGATAGTCAGGCAAGTTCTCCTTGAGAGTCTCCTTGAAGAGAGTAGGGGTGGAGAGATGTCTAAGAACAGCATGTGCAAAGGTCCTGAGGCCTGAAAGAGCTTACTTAAGGACTTGAAGTCTAATGGTGCTAGAGGGAAGTGGGCTGAGCCTCGAGGAACAAGCTGGCCCAAACCACCCAGGGCCACATGTGCACAGTAAAAGAGCTTTGGGTTTACCTTTTTTCTCTAGGGTGTGTGCCCAGGAGTGGGGCTTGGGAGCTGTAGGATGTACTGAGCAGTCATCCCTCCTTCAGTATTCTGGGAGATTGGCTCCAGAACCCCCTGCGGCTACCAAAATCTGCAGATGCTCAAGTCCCTGATATAAAATGGCATACTATTTGCATGTAACTACGTGCATCCTCCCATACGCTTTAATCTCCAGAGTACTTATAACACCCAGTGCGATGCCTACACATCATTCATTCATGTGGATTCAACACTTTACTCAGCACATGGCAGATTCAAGTTGTACTCTTTGGAGCGTTGAGGAATTTTTCCCAAATGTTTTCAATCTGAGGTTGGTCCAATCCATATTCAGAGCCCACGGATGTGGAAAACTGGCCATACTCACAATCTTGATTTTCCTGGAAGCCTGCGTGTGGCACTCCAGAATGGCTGTGGTTCACATGCCCGGGGAGTGGTGACGGGTTCTGGCTTATCCATCTCCTGATTTCTGCCCATCTGATGGGTATAAACTCGTGTCTAATTTCTGGTTTAATTTATATTTTTTGATGACAGGTGTTAGCCTTTAAGGTTTGTTTTCTACCTATTCATACTCTTTTCTCATTTTTTTTTTCTTTTTTTTTTTTAAAGATGACCGGTAAGGGGATCTTAACCCTTGACTTGGTGTTGTCAGCACCACGCTCACCCAGTGAGCAAACCGGCCATCCCTATATGGGATCCGAACCCGTGGCCTTGGTGTTATGAGCACCGCACTCTCCCGAGTGAGCCACGGGCCGGCCCGCGTTTCTCATTTTTCTGCAGTTTCCTGACTTCTTGTTCATTTGTGGTTCTCTGCATTCTAGCTGCTACTCTCTTATTCCAGAATTTGCAGACATTGCTTCCCAAGCATTTGTTAACCTTGTCGGTGAGGTCCTGCCTTTGCAGGAGTAGCAGTCGGCAAAGACTATCCATATCTTGCTTTGATTTGATCAGACTCAGTTTTAAAAGTCGTGGTGGCTACACGTTTTCCCTCTCGCCCCTTCTCCTTTCTCAAAACTTAGCATTTGGAGCGCTCGGCAGGCAGCGCCGCCTGGGGAAATGGTGCTGATGCAGGGCGTGTGTGCGGGCGTGGGGCGGTCTCCTGCCCAGCCCGAAGTGACGTCCACAGACCCTCCCGAGGGCTCTGAGGGAGGGGTCACTGTCCCAGCCTCCCTTCACAGCCTTTCTTTGGCTGTGAGGTTTCTTTTTGGTTAAAGTGGATAAATGCTACCTAGTAGGCTAAGGGTGGTGTGCCCCGTCCTGTTAACAGCTCAGCCTAGAAAAGCCTGTCTCACGGGAAACTCCCACACTATGTACATTCAAGTGGAAACACCTATTGGGGTTGACATCTGATTACTGTCCCCAGAACGCTAGTGTTGTCTACCTTGCTCCACCACAGAAGGGGAGCAGGCACTAACACGTGGCACCTCCTGCGTGCAGGGTAGGGCTTCCAGGAGGCCCACGGACAGGCCTCACATCCTCCACATGGAGCACGCACTGCCCCTGGCTTGCAGGGGAGGAGGGGCATCCCAGAGTTAAGGGACGTGCCCACTGGGCCCAGCACCAGGAAGGGTGGACAGGGATGGGGCCCAGGCGGCGTGGCCACCACAGACCAGCCATCTTTCTTCTCTTGGTTCATTGACTAAGTTCTCGTCCCTGGCTATCCTCCTGTACAATTCAACTCAAACTCTGCATCTACCCACGTTGCAAATCAGATTTTCCTAGTCCTGACTGAAAGTAAAAAGCTGCATAGGGGAAAATAGTAATTCCTGATCCATCACTATTTTTCCCAGCTGCCACAGGGTCGCTGCAAGCAGGAGAGTCGTGCTGTGACCTGAGGCCATGGAAGCTTTGGCATGGACTGACTTTCTGCTCAAAAGGGAGAGTCCCTCCACTTTTGCTTCTTGCAGGCCCATCACACCAACAGAGCCTCCCCTGCCGTCCTCCTGGAGACTGAAGCCCTCTCCTTTTACTGGAGGAGCCAGGAAGCACCCCCACCCCAGCTTGGGGGAGATTTGCTTCCAGACTGCAGAAACCACCTCTTGAGCTGCTTTAACAGGAAATTTTCCTTATATTTCAGAAGGAAGTTCTTCCAAGTCCTTAAACTTTTTCAAACCTAGTGACCTTACCTCCCTGACTCAATCTCAAAATTTTGATAATCCAGTTCAAAATACTCCAAGTTCAAAAACTTAAAATTAGTTACAAAAACCTAGGGTCTGCTTTTAGAAACACCAAACCTCACCTCCTCTCACCTCGTGTCTGTGACCCTGAAAGCTCTGCACAAGTACAAGGTTTAGTTTTAAAGGACAAGGCTCCTGTCCGTGTGCCAGGTTTATACCAGGTGACCTGCCTGCTATCAACAGATCTCAATGCCAGGATTCAGTAATCAGGTTCTACTACTGAATCCCATGACTGCTACTCTCTTGATAAACTTAACCAATGAAAAGCAATCTACAATCCCACACCCAACTAGTAGACCCTACCACCTGAGGGCTGGGAAAACACCAGTGAATTGCTAGAAAGGGCCCCACCCACCCCTTGTTCCACAAGCTTAAACCAAACAAAAAATTGGCCAGGATTTCAAAACCCGGTAACTAGGTTTTCTTTTAAAAAGCCATCTTGGGGGCCGGCCCGTGGCTCACTCGGGAGAGTGCGGTGCTGATAACACCAAGGCCACGGGTTCGGATCCCATATGGGGATGGCCCGTCCGCTCACTGGCTGAGCGTGGTGCTGACAACACCAAGTCAAGGGTTAAGATCCCCTTACCAGTCATCTTTAAAAAAAAAAAAGCCATCTTGGGACCTCCTCACCTTCTGGCCTGCAACTTGGAATAAGCACAGGGTTCCTGCAGGTATGCGTGGAGCCAACTCCACCCCACCCCACCCCACCCCACCGTGCATCACGAGGCCTGCTCGTGCAGCCCCTGCAGATTGCTGCTGCTCGTCTCACCCTGACACCGAAACTGAGGCCTCCTTGTTCTTAAAATGTCAACTACCCTTTTAGTTTGGTAGGAATCAAACCTGTCCCACCTTTAAGAAAGTTTCTTCACCAGAGGCCATGACACCCAGCTGATCTGGCCCGCCACAGAATATCAGACGTCCAGGTCTCTCCCCCAACCCAGCTGCCACTGCCCAAAACAGGAGCCAGCCGTGGGTTTGCTGCAGCACTTTATTTTTCCTTACACAATGACGTGTTGCTGGGGCCTAATGTTCTCACGTAACAGTAGAAAACCAAAATTTGTTGTCATCTCTTAAAGAATTAAGAATCGTGTACAAAAACCTTACATAAATTAAAAGGATGAATAAATTTACATGTGTAAATGCAAACCATTTCTAACTCAAGGCAAGTAACCACCCATGGTGTTCTGGTGGGAAAACATCAGGTAGGAAAGGAACCTGGGTCCTAAGGCTTGGACTGGTCCAACCCTGTCAGACCGGCAAGACAGAAATGA
>NW_007726557.1:160865-163112 GCF_000696425.1 Galeopterus variegatus | reverse complement strand
AACTCAAGGCAAGTAACCACCCATGGTGTTCTGGTGGGAAAACATCAGGTAGGAAAGGAACCTGGGTCCTAAGGCTTGGACTGGTCCAACCCTGTCAGACCGGCAAGACAGAAATGACAACTGATTCAGGAACTCTTGCCAGCCTCTAGAGAAATCCTGGAATAGTCGGCTCTGACATGTTAATACCCTGCACAGATCAACGAACTGATGGTCACCCAGACTCACCAAGCCACGGACTTCTCCATAAGCCATGTTCTCACTCAGCCACCAAGTGACCAAGCCCCATGTATTGATTTAAACCAAAGATATATACAGGGTATTAAACATACGCCAAAGGAACAGGTAACTTGAACACAAGGTCAAAATCAGCAACAAGTTCTACAATCCAGTGCTGATATCAGATACAAGCTTCAAGGACAATTGCTTTTCAGAGGCTTATTCCAGTTTTGTGAGGCTAGCATGAGGTGTATACATTTGCCAGAGCAAATTTATACTTCGGAATTAACTCATGCAGCAAATGCTACGCATCTGCTTGCAGTCCGCTTAGAAGCATTTGCGGTGGACGATGGAGGGGCCCGACTCGTCATACTCCTGCTTGCTGATCCACATCTGCTGGAAGGTGGACAGCGAGGCCAGGATGGAGCCGCCGATCCACACAGAGTACTTGCGCTCAGGGGGGGCAATGATCTGAAAAGACAGCAGGGCGCGGCTTTAGTTCACACTGTCTTTCTGACACCGCCTCCAGAGCCAAGCTAGAAACCACCAACCATTCAACTCACCTTGATCTTCATGGTGCTGGGTGCCAAGGCAGTGATCTCCTTCTGCATCCTGTCTGCGATACCCGGGTACATGGTGGTGCCGCCAGACAGCACCGTGTTGGCATACAGGTCCTTGCGGATGTCCACGTCACACTTCATGATTGAATTGAAGGTGGTCTCATGGATGCCACAGGATTCCATACCTAGGGGATAAAGCGTTCCCTTAGTGGTGGTGTTCTGTGCTGTGGGGAGCCCTCAACTCATGCCCCCTGCCTAGACACCTACCCAGGAAGGAGGGCTGGAAGAGTGCCTCTGGACACCGGAACCGCTCATTTCCGATGGTGATCACCTGGCCATCAGGCAGCTCGTAACTCTTCTCCAGGGAGGAGGAGGATGCAGCGGTGGCCATCTCCTGCTCGAAGTCCAGAGCAACGTAGCACAGCTTCTCCTTGATGTCACGCACAATCTCCCGCTCGGCCGTGGTAGTGAAGCTGTAGCCACGCTCTGTGAGGATCTTCATGAGGTAGTCGGTCAGGTCCCGGCCAGCCAGGTCCAGACGCAGGATGGCATGGGGGAGGGCGTAGCCCTCATAAATGGGCACCGTGTGGGTAACACCGTCTCCGGAGTCCATGACAATACCAGTAGTGCGACCAGAGGCGTACAAGGACAGCACGGCCTGGATGGCCACATACATGGCGGGAGTGTTGAAGGTCTCGAACATGATCTGGGGAGGAACAGCCAGTGCCTCAGGCAGAGGCAGAGCCCATGGCCACCCCATGCTCACACGACATGCACATGCCACAAAATGTGATGTGTGGAGAAAAGAAAAGAACACAGGCAGACACACAAATGAGAAACCTGGAGACTTCAGGAAGGAAATGCCAGAAGAACAGAACCCTGGAAATATCGAAAGAAACACTTGAATTTCAGGAAACAAAGCTAAGCAGAAAATGACTTGTGATCAAAGGCGACAGAGACGCCCAAGCCCAATCCTTACCTGAGTCATCTTCTCCCTGTTGGCCTTGGGGTTCAGCGGGGCCTCGGTCAGCAGCACGGGGTGCTCCTCAGGAGCCACGCGCAGCTCGTTGTAGAAGGTGTGGTGCCAGATCTTCTCCATGTCGTCCCAGTTGGTGACGATGCCGTGCTCAATGGGGTACTTCAGGGTCAGGATACCGCGCTTGCTCTGGGCCTCGTCGCCCACGTACGAGTCCTTCTGGCCCATGCCCACCATCACGCCCTGCGGAGGCAGAGATCAGGCTCGCCGCGCCCGCGCGCAGACCGACTCCGCGCGCGGGGACCCACGGTGCGGGGCGCCCGCACTCACCTGGTGCCGAGGGCGCCCGACGATGGAGGGGAACACGGCTCGGGGGGCGTCGTCCCCAGCAAAGCCAGCTTTGCACATGCCGGAGCCATTGTCGATGACGAGCGCGGCGATTTCTTCTTCCATTGCGATCTGCCCGGAGACGCGACCGACTCAGACGGGCCCTCG
>NW_007726557.1:158503-160035 GCF_000696425.1 Galeopterus variegatus | reverse complement strand
GAGCCCGGGCCGCAAAGGCTGGTGCCCGGCTGGGGGAGGGTCGGGGTGGGGGGGTCCCCTTCGGCCGTCCTCCCGGTGCCCTGGGCCAGAGACCTGTGGCAGCCCCAGGGAGCCGTCACCTCGGCCGTGTCACGGTAGGGGAGGAGCTGCCGTCCCCCACCGCAGCCTCCTCTCGGAAGACGGGTCCCTGCCCATGGTCCCTGGTGGCGCGGAGGTGACACCCCTGTCTACCCAACCCGATACATCCATCCTCTCAAACCGCAGGCCCGATTGTCCCCAGGCGCGGGCTCGGTCCGGGTTTGAGGTCACTCCACACCCTTATCCACTGAGAAGTCCATAGAAGGGCTTTGTTTCGTTCTAGTCACCTGTGGACATTATGGGGAAACTGAGGCAGGGAAAGGGAATCCTGACTTTCCAGGTGGTCCTGGGCGGGCCCAAGGGGAGCGAAAGGGCCAGGGCTGCAGTGGACCCCAGGCCCCCGCCACGCTGGCCCTCCACGCCCCGACCCCGGCTGCCCCCTGGTAGTGGGCTCTCCAGAAGATCTGTCACCTCCGGCGCCAGTGCCTTGGTTATACCCAGAGGGGAGCCAGGCACTATGGCCTCTTGAAGCTTATTTGCAGGTTTCTTGAACTGGTGTAGAGTTATAGGGGAGAGCGCTGGCCAGCGAGGGGTGCCAGTCGGGCCGTGCAGAGTGAGGCGAGGGACCCGTCCAAGGTCACAATTGGGGTGCGGGGCCGGGCTCCCCACCAGCAGCCCCGCTCACGCTGCCTCCGGGCGCCCTCAGCCCTGATCCCGTCTGTGGGATGGGGACACCGGCTCAGAGGGCAGAGCAGCCAGCCCAGCTCACCTGCGGGCTGCAGTCACCCCAATGCCAAGACCCGTCCCTGCACCCACCGTGCCACCAGGCCCAGCAGGGAGGGTGCTGGGTCCCTGACCCCCCCAGACTTTCCCGGGGCGCCATGGGAGAACCCGGGGCGGGTCCCCAGAAAGCCACCCTGACTCGCACCACCAGGCAGAGCCACAGACCCGTCCGACGCCCGGGTGGGGGCTTCCACTCGGGGGAATCCCAGGACGCGAAGTCACACACCGAGGGACACGGTGGGAAGTACTCATAAAGCCTCTTCACGCCGTGTCCACCCACCCCGTGTCCACCCACCCCGTGTCCTCCCCAGCTCCAGCCGCGGATGGGGGTCGCCTGTCCCCTCCTCGGACTCCGCCTTCCTCAAGCTCCTTTGTCTGAGTGTGAGCGGGGAGGGGCTGCACCGGCTTCCCGGGCTGCTTCTGAAGACAGATGCGGAGGGGACAGTGGCCCAAGGGCCCGGCGTCCCCGTCCCCCGCTCTTCCTTCTCCCCCACCTTGCACCTTGCAGGCGAGGAGGTCGCGCCCGCCCGAAGGGTCGTGGGGGGTGGGGCGCGGCCGGGGCCGGGGAGCTACTCCCTGTCCCGAGGATGTGTCACGCGGCGGGGCGGTCAGGTGCGGCCCAGGTGTGCGGGCGGGGGGCGGCGGCGCGCGGCCATATTTGGCGATTTCGG
>NW_007726557.1:153629-157503 GCF_000696425.1 Galeopterus variegatus | reverse complement strand
GGGCGGCGCGTCCCCGCCCGCTGCGGCCTGAGTCACGCCGGGCGGGGGGCGGAAGTAACGGACGGGGGGCGCCCGGCCCGGCGCTCCTCGCCTTATTTAGTCAAGGAGGCCTGCGATTGGCCCCGGGGACGGAGGGGCGGCGCCCGGGTGCCGCGGGGCCCGAGCGTGGAGGCGGATGCCGGGGAGGCGGGGGGGCGTCGCTGTGACTTTTCTGTTTGCGGCCGGGCGGTGCGAGGCCTCGCCCAAGGTCACGTCGGGGCCGTGCCGGGCCGTGCTCTGGGAAGCGGGGCTGGCGGGGCTGCGCCCAGCCCTCCGGGAGCGGGCCGGGCCGGGCGTCCTGCGGGGGGCCCTCGGGAGGCGGCAGCGCCTGGCTCGGGGTGAGCCGGGAGGCCCCGGGAGCAGCTGCACTTCTGCCAGAAGCGGGTGGGTCCTTCCCTCTTAAGGATGGAGGCTCGGAGCTCGGAGAAATGACGTGGTTTTTTGTTTCTAGTTCACTGCTGGCTTTGGTGGATTTTGATGATGACCTTGTTGTGTCTCCTCATTTCATATTCCACCCATTTAAGGGATGAGAAAACAGCGGCCCAGAGAGGTGGTGTCACCTTGCTGGGCAGTGTGGCAGAGGTGAGACTTAACCCAGGGCCTGTCCCCCAGGTCCTGGGCACTGTGTTCCCCCACGCACCCGTGTCAGCCCGTCATCGCCCTGTCTCAGTCTCCGCAGATGCTTCCTGGACTCCAGGTCCCCACTGCACCTGCTGACATGGCCCCCCAGACGACTACCCACCCGCCCCCACCGCGACACCACCTCCCCACTGGCAGGTTACATGTCGGACACACGGCGCAGGGAACCGGGTCATGTGTCCGCACTCTTAGCCTGGGCCTCTGCCGTTCCACCTGCCAGGAATTGCTTTCCTTCCTCTCCCGCCAGATGCAGGATCCCGGGTTGGATCCTGGAACAGAAAAAGGACGGTAGTGGAAGAGCTGGTGAAACCCAGATCACGTGGAGATTAATAATACCAAGGTCAACCTCTCAGCGTGACGACCGTGCCACGATTCTGTAAGATGCTAGCATCAGAGGACCCTGGGCAAAGAGGAGATGGGAACGCTCACCGTCTTTGCAACTTTTCTGTAAATCTAAAATTATCCCGTAATAAAAGGTTAATTTTTATTTTCGGCAGCTGGGCAGTGAGGGGATCTGAACTCTTGACCTAGGCCTTATCAACACTGTACTCTAACCAACTGAGCTAACCGAGCAGCCCTAAAAGGTTAATTTTTTAAAAACCAAGGAAAACCAAAGTTCACTCCTGTCTGCTCGCCTTCCTATTCTCCCAGCCCTTTGCAGACAGATGGAATGCAGGCTGATTGTCCTGTTTCCTAAAGCCCTCTCCAGGGCCCAGGGACAGCGCCTGGAGTGGGCTCTGTTTGGAACAGTTGTCCCAAGGGCTGCCCTGGAGGACGAAGCCAGTTTCCTGTGGCTTGGCCTGTCTGCCTCTGAGCTGTGGCTCAAAGGACAGGGTTGGGATTGCACTTCTGTCTCCCGTCTGGTGATCATCCTGGGGCTTGGTTCTCCTCCTGCCAGCACTGCACAGACTGAAGCCCAGAAAGTCCAGCTGGCCAGAGGTCTCCTGGGACTCTAGTTTCCCCTATACCCCCCCACCAGCCTCCCAGTGCTGTGGAACCCCTCAGGCAGCTGTGAGGGAGTTGGGTGCTGCCTGTTTGTCCAGTTCTCAGCATCGGACAAGGCTCCAAGACTGTGCTGTTTTACAGGCAAGGACACTGAGGCAGTCTCCTGGGTCAGGGAGTGAGCCAGAACTCGGGGCATGTTGCATTACTGAAGGTCAGAGTGTTCTGGAGGGGCAGTGTGGGCACCCCGCACGATGTTTGGGGGGTTGGGTGCACACAGACACCTAGACCAGGAGTTCCTCTGCCCACTCCACCCCCACTGCTCTACACCTTTTAAGGACAGAAGCCCTGCTGGCTCCCTATCCAGGGTTCCCCATCTCCCCACTGAGGTGTCGCAGGAACCAAGGAGCCCCCTGGAAAGACCCTGAGTTGAGAACTGGGACACCTAAGTTCTGGGCTGGGCCCTGTGCCCACTGTGTGGCCTCGCCGTACCCTACTTTCTGTAAAAATGAGAAGGGCCAGAGATATGAGGGTGTGTGGCCCACCGGGGGCTGAGGCGCGTGGTCCTTTTGCGTGGGCGAGAGATCTAGGGATAGGAGGCCCAGCAAACCCTCCCCCAGGCCTCCCCACTGAGGCTCGCCAGGCCCTGGCCTTGATGTCCCCAGGCATTCCGTTTTTGGTGCTCGGTAAGAAGCACTCAGTGCCTCCGTGTGTCAGACCTGGGACTGGGACGTGAAGGCTGCTCCCTACTTGAAGGGCACAGCCCCAGACCCAGCTGTGACCCTTGACTGGACTCAAAGAGGATGGCCTGGAACGGTCAGTCTGTCTGCTCTTCACCTTCCTGCTGTGAGGTGTGATCAGTAAGCACTACCAGGAATAACGATGTCATGAGGGGCCGGCCTGTGGCTCACTGGCTGAGCGTGGTGCTGACAACACCAAGTCAAAGGTTAAGATCCCCTTACCGGTCATCTTTAAAAAAATAATAATAATTATGTCATGGATGCTGGTGTGGGTCCCACCCAGGGCAAGAACTTGCCCCACCTCACAAGCACCTGACCCCCTTCCCACCCCCAACCTCCCCCCAGAGATAGCCACTGTGGGGAGTTTGTTTCCACCTCTGCCCTTTGCTTAGTTTCAGTGGAGCAACATGAGTGAGACCCAGGTGTCCCGGCCCCTCCTGCTGCCCCACACAGTGCCCTCTCGGCACACGGCTAAAGTCAGAAACCAGGGTCCCCTCAGGCCACAGCACCCCTGGCACATCTCTGACCCGCCATGCGTGTCCTTGCCTGTGCCCTGGTGGCCCTGTCCTCTCTCACTTGTCCTCCCCCAGCAGCCTGGGCCCTGCCACCGGCCTCTTGCTTCCCATAATTGCCTGCCATGTTGCAGATCACATCCCGGCTACTCCCCCTGGCTACGCACCGCCTCATGAAAGAATCTTAGTCCCGTCCTGGCACTGGGGGCTCTCAGCATGGGCTCTCCGCCACCTACTGCACCCTCAGTCACTGTCCTCCAGCCCCTGACCTCTGCCCCCAAAGCTCTTCCCACGGCTGCTTCCTCTTCACAGGACCTGGCCATCCATGGCCTCCCACCAAGTCCCATGGATTGATGGTTTGTATGTCCCACCCTTGGCCGAGAATGTAGGTTCTGAGGCACATCCCTTTGTGCTCCATGGTGAAGCTGATGTCCCCTGTGACTGGAACAGCACCTGGCACCTACATGTGGGCAGGAAGCCTGAATGGAGGCGGAACAGAGAGGGAGGGGCTGCCAGCCCTGGAGGAGGGAAGGGACAAAGGAGAGCCCAGCGAGTGGAGCAGACTCTGAGCTGTCCCCAACCCCGACTCCAGGATGCAGGGGAGACATGGCTCTAGGGCTGGGAGGAGGAGGGTTCCCAGGCCTGACTCCTCCCGGGGCGGGGCTTCTCCTGCTACCCAGCCCCAGTCAGGACAGGGAGCAGCTGCCCAGCACCAGGGCTGGGGGGAGGGCAGGGGTGACGAGAAGGGTCATGTTGGTTAACCTTCCCGCGCCTCCTGCACCTCCGGCTCCGGCCCCTGGCTGCGGGAGCTCGTCCGGCTAAGCTCCGCAGAGCTGGACTAGGTCGGTGCCCCGTGCCACAGGTGTCCCCACCTCCAGGGCTCCTGGGCCACGCCGACGACGGGGAGGCGGGTTAGGGCGAGAAGCGGGCAGGAGGCCGCTGCTCTGCGCGCTCTGTCCCCCCCGCCACTGACCCACGGGCTGCGGCTGCCGTGCGCAGAGT
>NW_007726557.1:140730-153619 GCF_000696425.1 Galeopterus variegatus | reverse complement strand
GCCCTCTGGGGTCAGCGCCAGTGTCCCCGGGACACGTGGCGGGCCCTCCTGGAAAGCCAGTCTGCGGCCGGGCAGTACGGAAGAGGCTGCCCCGAAACACGCAGACGAGGCCCCGCACTCTCGGCGTCCCCCGCGCCCAGCGGTCTCGCCTCCGCTCAGACCCCGGGGACAGGGCGCCAGCTGGGGGCCAGGACGCTCCGCCAGGGGCACAAGCTCGCAGATGCCAGGAGATGGCGCCCCTGGCGTGGGCCGTGTGGGAAGCCCGGGGGTGACGGCGGGTGTCATTCCCAGGTGGGCCGCCAGGTGGGTCCTGCTGTCGCCACCGAGGGCCGGAGGGCCAGGCAAGGAGTTGGCGGCACCTGCCTGCCGCTTGCTTCCCCTCCTCCCTGGCCCGGGCGCCGGACAGGAGGGACCCCCGCAGCCACCGGCGGGGTCTCTGGGCTCTGGGTGGGCCGCTGAGTCACCGTCGCCTGCCAGGGTGACCTAAGCCAGTGCTGATGCACAGGGAAGGTGGGCTTGGGGTCAGCCCACACCCAGCACAGAGGACGAGGGGAGGGCCAGGGCCTGGGCTCCCTGCCAGACAAGGCCAGTGCAGGCGGGATGACCCAGGCACACAGCACCCACTAAGGGACCCCAGAGCAAGGGCAATTCCAGGGCCTGATGTGTCTGTTGGATACAAGACCGGTGCCCGGGGAGGTTTGGTGGCCAGCTGCCTTGCCCTGTCTGCTTACTGGGCAACAGAGGGTTATTTCAGCCACTTGGCCACCCCAGGAGAGGCCATTTCCAAGAAAAGGAAGGGGAGGCTCAGAGAGGCTGAGAGGCTGGTTCAAGGTCACACAGCAGGAAAAGGTGGCACCAGGAGCCCCCACGCACACTGCTCCTCCCTGCCGGCTGTAGGAGGCTGGGGTTGGGGATGGGGGGTGGTTATTCAACCTTTCCAGGGTGTGAAGGGGCCCCCCCAGGACTGTGAGCTGTGGGGCCAGGTTGTTTGGGGCTGGGCTAGCTCCAGGAAGGTAGGCAGGGGCACAGATAGGGGGACCTCGAATGCCACACTACAGCAGTCACACTTCCTCCTGGGGCCATGGGGAACCACTGAATGCCCTTGGGTGGTGTGAAGAGCAGAGGACAGATGCAGGAGGTGACCCTGCAGGTGGAGAGGGCAGCCCTGCAGAGACCCCAGTGGGGTTTGGTCATTACCAGGGATTGGCCAGGTGGGACCTCCACCTCCTGGGGTTGGACAGGCTGGTGGGCCCAATCCATGTGTCCAGCAGGACAGTGGGAAGGAGTCCTCCCGGGGAGCCGCCGCCATGTGGCCCCTGCCACAGCAGCCGCAGCTCTCCTGAGGGTTATGTGCTGGGCACTCTGATGGGCCCCCTTTCCCCCAGTCCTCACGCCGCTTTCCCAGGGTGGACTGAGGCTTGGTGGTAAGGTGACCCCCCAGGCCGCCCGACGGGAGCGGCGGGGCTGGCCCTTGAGTGACATCTCGAGTTTATGGATCAGCAGACCCTGTATTTCGCCCTTGCCCTCCATGAGTAGCTTGGCAGGGGATGGGATTTCAAGTTGAGGATGTCGCCTCAGAGTTCGGAGGCTTGTCTCTCGCTTGTCCTGTTGCTGTTGGGAGATGAATGTCGTTTGGTTCCTGATCCAACGTGCGTGACTGTTTTGTGTTTCTCTGGGAGCTCCGAGGCTGTCTCCTGCTGACCTCCAGCTCCTCGCGGTGCCTGGCGACACCCGCGCTGGTCACTCGCCGGCCTCCGGGCCGGACACTAGCATCCCGCAGTCCTTGGGAATTTTCTCGTAGTGTTGCTCTGACCATTTCTTTGCTTCCTCTTTTATTTTTTTCTGCTCTTCCGTTTTTGGATTTCTATTAATTAGGTGGTAGACCTCCTAGATTAATTCTCTAGTATTCTTATTTTTTCTATGATTGCTAACTTTGTTTTTTGGGGTTTTTTTTGTTTGTTTGTTTTACTTTCTGGGATATTTCCTTGACTTCTAACCCTTTGGTGGAATTTTTCATTTTAGTTATTATAGTTTTCAACCTTTTTTTTTTTTTTTGTCTTTTTGTCTTTTTTCCGTGTCCAGCAACGGATCACAACCCTCAGTGTTGCCCCCGCACCGGACCGGGGACCGGCAACGGGATCGCAACCCTCGGCGTTGCTCCTGCGCCTCGCTCAGCCAGTGAGCGGGAACCGGTCTGCATGTGGGATCCGAACCCTCGGGTGGGAGCGCCGCCGCGCTTCCCAAGCGGCACACTATCCAGTGCGCCACCGGGCCGGCCCAATAGTTTTCAACCTTTTTTAAAAAATAATTTCTTTTTTTTTTTTCCTTTTTGTCTTTTTTTACTGACCGGTAACGGGATCGCAACCCTCGGTGTTGCGCCCACACCGCACTCAGCCAGTGAGCGGGAACCGGTCTCCACATGGGATCCGAACCCTTGGCAGGAGCACCACCGCGCTCCCAAGTGGCACACTTGCACTCAGCCAGTGAGCGGGAACCGGTCTCCACATGGGATCCGAACCCCCGGCAGGAGCACCACCGCGCTCCCAAGTGGCACACTTTCCAGTGCGCCACTGGGCCGGCCCCCAAAAATAATTTCAAACTTACCTACTTTTAAACGTCTTCCTGCACTTTCTCACTATTCTGTCGCTTTGTATTTCTGAGCCGTTTGGGAGCAGGATTCAGGCAATGATGCCCTTAATATTTCAGTGTGTTTTTTCTAAGAACAAGGACATTGTCTCATAACCACAATACAGTGATCGAAATCAGGGGATTTAACATCATTATGATAGTGTTTAACCTACAGTCCATATTTAATAATGTCACTTGTCCCAACAATGTGCTCTGTGGCATTTTCCTTGATTTAATCCAGGATCATGTATCACATTCTGTTGTCACAAACTATCATAGTTTTAATTCCCAAGGCTTCTCTCTTGCTCTCTGTGCTGTGTATTGCATTAACTATAGGCAAGACTTTTCTAGAAAGCAGATCACCACTAATATCTTGCACTGAGTGGTGCGGCACAGACCCCATGGGTCTGTTTGGCACTGTGACGATAGCTGTGTGCAGAGCCTGTCCCACTGCAGAACAGTGAAGGGTCCATTTCTGTTTTGCCCCAGAAGTCAGAGATGGACTTAATCCACTTCTGGATCCCTGGCAAGGTTTCTGGCACACAGTAGGTACTCAGTAAGTGCCTGTGATTGTTTGATGTGGGCAGCATGGTTCTTAGGTGATTGGCTGAGCTTCTGCAGGTAGATGTGGCACTGTGGGTGGGTGTACGTGTGCATGTGTGAATATACTCGGGTCGGGGGCTCGGCAGAAGCTGCAGAGTTGCAGGCTCGTGGCTGCCCACACCACGCGTTGGCACGTCTGTGGCTGTGCAGCTGTGAACCCGGCTGGGTAATAAACAGCCATCTATTTTCTGGTCCTTACGCTGAGCTCCGTGCAGCCAGGGGCTCCCTCTCAGGTATTCTTGTGAATGTTGTCCTCCAGTCCCAGGAATATGCAAAGGTCCTGGGGTTTGGGTGTTGGAGGGTTGCCCCAGTGGTCATGGGGCACCAGGCCTTGCTGAGATGCCCTCAGATCTGCTCTTGTGGTCCCTTTGGGGACTTTCAGCCTTGCTGGGCCTAGGGTGTTCCGGCAGGGCCCAGAGGCCTCCAGGCTCTCCTGCTCCACCTCTTGCCCCGCAAGGCACCCTTTCCTCCTCCTGTCCCAGGCACAGCCCCCACCCTGACTTTATGATTTTACAAGAGACCAACCCAGGAAGCTGCGCCGGCTTTCCACCCTGGCAGTCCCAGGGGGAGGGCTTCTCTGCCCAGCCAGCAGCTCTCTGCTTGAAGCGGGTGGAGAACCGCGGGAGCAGTGCTTCGGCTGGCTGCTTGCCAAGACGGGGGGCACGGGGCTGGGGGTGTTCACACGGGGCGGGCAGGAGGCACACACGGCACAGTCTGAAGCTCTTCATTCCAACACTCCCCCAAGCCTTCCCGAGAGGAGCCTGTCACCCTAAACCGGGCCTGCAGGCCTCAGTAAACCAACCCAGGCCAGGGTGAGAGAAGCGGGGGCCCCCCTCGCCGTGTAAGTGGAACTGCGGAGGAGCAGAACTCAGCCATGAAAAAATCATGAGGCAACCAAGCCCTCGCCCCTGTTTCCAGAACAATGCAGACAGCAGGCCCCTGCCGAGAGGGACCCCGGGTGCGGACCAGGAGGAGGAAATCAGGGTCTTGGGCTGTGCCGAGCAGTGCCCCAACCAACAGGGTGGCCCTCCTCCATGCAGGGCTGGCCAGCGTGGCCTGGCCGTGGGGGGAGCAGGAGAGCAGATCACATGGGGACGCATCGGGAACAGAGATGTCAACGGCAGCTAGTCAGAGCCTAGGGCTGAGGTGGGGCACTGGGAAGTGGGGTGGGGTGCTGGGGATTTCCTCCGATCCCCTGTGGGGAGGACAGCCCAAGCAAGAACGTGGGTCGCAGACCTGGGCTGTGAAGGGAGTGGCCCTCAGCCATGGGGCTGTCCCTGGCTCCGTTTCTCAGTTTCCAGGGCTCCAGGCCAGCTGGGTGGAGAGCTGCCCCCTCCCCCAGCCCACACCCGCATGCCTGTGCCAGCTCACGCCACCAGCATCAGCGTCACTAGGCACCCAGCCTGGAGCACGTGCTGGTTGCCATGGCAGCAGGTAGCGTGCTGCAGGAGCCCAGGCTGGGCTCTAGCATCCAGGGCCAGCGGTTTAGACATGGGGGACCAGGGTCCTTCCCTGCATAGCCCCAGAGGAGACCAACTAGGTGGGGGGGAGGGGGAGGAGGGGACCCTCCAGTGGCCAGGGCAACTCATCCCCCAGCATCCTGGGAAAGGAAGTTTCCTGACACTTCTAAGGTGGACACCAGGGGCCTGGGGGGCTTCGAGGCTCTTTCTGCTCCTGGCCCCAGCAGGGCCCTCACTAAGTGGGACAGGGGGCTGAGGCTCAAGCCCTGGCTTTGTCTGCTGGGGATTCTAATGGCTAAGGTAATCCCTGCCTTCCAGACCCAGCTATAGCTAGGAGGGCCCACCTTCTATACCCATCTGTGGTTGTCCACTCCCTGAACTAGGGGGCAGCGGCGCTGCTCACCCAAATGGCCTCTTGGTGCCCATCAGAAAGAGGGGTCCCCTGCTCAACTCAATATATTTAAGTTGGTGCATGGAGTGGCCTGACATCCATGCCCAGGCCTGTCCAGTGGATGACAATGGCAGCCTGGGTAGTGGGCACACACTGGGTATAGGCCTCCACACCCCAGGGTTAGAGCTGGGGGGGGAGAGCAAATGGGGCTCCCACAGTGACAGCGATTTTGGATGTCCCCGGAGTGCAGACTGGACAGGCCACAGGGGGAGGCATGTTTGTGCACCCCAAGTGGGAGGCCACGTGGGCACCCTCCAGTGTGGTGCACAACCACACAGCAGTGTGGGGTTCCATGGGAGGGGCCCTCCCTGCCACCTGAGGACACTGCAGGGGGGCTGGAGTGCCCAGGCATGCCATGGGCTCTTTCAAGTAGTATACGCCTGGGGCATGAGTGACATCCTGGGAACAGGCTCCTTTGGGTAGTGCACGGCCTGATCACCCTACTGGGCAGCTGTGAGTGGGCTCTGAGGCTGAGATCCAGGGCAGTATCTCCAGGGGCCTGGGCTGGCAGCCTCTGCCCAGCCCCTCTCCATGGGCACCTGCACACAGACACCCACAGACACACATGCACAATGCTGCACTTATCTGCAGAAGCTCAGCCCATCACAGAAGAACCAGACCCCACATCAAACAATCACAGGCACTTATTAAGTACCTCCTGTGTGTCAGAAACCTGGCTAGGGATCTAGGAAGGAAACATTACCCTAGCAGGCAGCTGGGCGAGCCTGGGTCCTGAGGCAGGGGCTGGGAGGGGGGAATCCTGCCCACCTCCAAGGAAGCCTGTGCTGGAGGCCACCATCCAGATCCCCTCCCCCAGGGCCCAAGAGTCCGCCTTGGCTCACACCCCTCGGTCAGTCCCACCCCACCTGGAGCCGTGCAGCTCTGCACTTGAGGGGCCTCCACCACTTCTGGCTCTGCCACCGAGAGGCTGCCCAGAGCCAGGCCCACTTAGCGCCTGGCGGCCAGGCTTCCACCCGCCGGGCACCTGATGCCTGTGGCGCCTGCCAGCGCCAGTCAGTGCTAATGAGCCCATTATGCTAATCAGAGGGATGGGACGTCCCAGTCCCCTTTGCAGCCTGCCTGGACTTGGGGGAGTGGAGGGATGGCCCGTGTCCACACCCGGGGGTACTGGGGGCATGGCTGACCCTCAGGCTTCACCCCACCACACACAGACCAACCAAGCCCTGCCTTTGGGGTTCAGTGGGAAACCGAGGTGCGGGCATCACCAGCTTGTACCACCAGACCAGGGACACTCCCTGGCTTTGCAGCTCAGCCTGGGTCCCTGGCTTCCTGGGAACTGTGGAGGGATTGTGTGGGTGCCGGGGCGTCGTCCCTGAGGAGGGGGTGCAACCCCAGACTGTGTGTCCCTACAACGGTGCCTCCACACAGGCTGGTCATGCACACGTCAGTGCCCCATGAGCATGGACCACAGAAGCAGACAAAAACCACCCCTGGTGTGGCTGCCCACTGGCGTGCGCTGTGCCACACTGGAGGATGTGTGCACAAGTCCTCCCCATGCCTTGCTCTGGCACCGAGTGTGGGACAGGACCCTGCGTTTCCTCAGTGTCTGCATGTGCCCTGCACAGTCACGGCCCCAGGTTGGAGAATGGAGGAAGGACTCCTGACACTGTGCCTGTCTGCCCGCCTGCCTGGGGCCCACGTGTGCACAGCCAGACCCCCACAGCATGGGGCCCCACCCAAGGCCACTTGAGGGCGGGCAGGGCAAAATTCTGGAGGCAAAGCTGGAGCTGCACCGTAGAGGTCTGAGAGTCCCACACTGTATAAGAGGACACCGAGGCTGGCCCTGGCCCAGGCCTGGCAGCTCTGGTTTCACTACATGGCTCCCAGCCTCTGAGGCAGGTGCAGGAGACAGGCAGGCAGGGCACAGCTGAGCCAGCCCCACTGCGGCCCCCCAGAGATGCCCCCTCAGGCTCAGGGTGGAGGGTGCAGCAGGCAGCCTGGGAGTCCGGTGTGGCCAGCTTCCAGCCTCATCCCTCTGCCGGATTCCCAGGGCCACCTCTGGGAGCACCGGGCAAACGGCCCCTGGACCCACATCCACAAAGACCTGCAGCCAGTCCAGTTGCTCCGGCCACATAAGTGGCAGTTCCAGTGTCCCCAAGGCCACCCAGCAAGTCTACCGAAGACCACATGGGGTTGGCTTCACCCTGAGATCACCGTAGAGGAGGAAGCGGCCTTGTGGCCTGCAGACTTGCTCAGGGCACACGGGAGTGAGCTGGGAGCTGGACAGTCCTCTGACCCCAGGTCTAGCAGCAGCCTGATGCCTGTGGGGTGCACACGCAGCCCTTGGGGTGGGCGTCACTGAGTCCCTCATAGGCACAGCTGCTCTTCTCTAGCCAGGAGCCTTTTCTGTGGGACCAGCGCAGCACGCCGTGGCTCAGGTCGAGGTGCCACAGATGGGGGCTCTGACCCCAGGTCTAGCAGCAGCCTGATGCCTGTGGGGTGCACACGCAGCCCTTGGGGTGGGGGTCACTGAGTCCCTCATAGGCACAGCTGCTCTTCTCTAGCCAGGAGCCTTTTCTGTGGGACCAGTGCAGCACGCCGTGGCTCAGGTCGAGGTGCCACAGATGGGGGCCGTGGGGCCCTCAGCCCCGGCACGATCATCTCTCCTGCCACTTTCACAGCCCAGGGCCCAGGCCAACTGGCAACTGCAGGGAGGTGTCAGCCGCAGAGCTGCAGGCTGGAGCAGGAACCACGAAGCCAGGGGCCGGCCTAGGGGGCTGCAGGCTGCTGGGGCGGGGGCCTTGCCATGCTCCTGGCAGCAGGAATCAGAGAAGCAGTAACTGGATCCCGCCGTGGGTCTGGCGGCCACCAAGGGCGGAGGGCTGCGATCGGGTTGCGGCCGTGCTGTGAGTTTTCCATCGGGCGGCTTTTTCTACATCGGGAAGGAGCTGGGCTGGCTGGTGTCCGTGCGGTGGGGCAGGGGCCCCAGGTGGGGGGCTGGAGAGGGGGAGCAGGGCCACGAAGCGGGGTGCAGGGCTCAGGCCGTGGGCTGGGGCCACCGCCGGTGAGGACAGGGGTGGTTGGCCGTGCCCTCCAGCCCCGCAGCCCTGGCTCCGGCCTCCGTGCAATCCGGGAGTGGCTGAAATCCATGCTGAGGGTAATGAAAGGCGGCCGCCGGCCCTGAGCCCCTGAGCCCCTGAGCCCCTGAGCCGCGCCTCCGGGCCACCCTCCCCCCGGCCCGCCCTCTGCTGCCACCTCCTGCGAGAGCTGCAGCGGCCACGGGCCAGAGGCAGAGACACGGGAGCTGCGGGTCCATGACGCCGGCGGGGCTGGGCCGGGCCCCCGGGGGCCGGCGGGGGCCGTGAGCCCTCAGAGAGAGTGTCCCAGGCCCCTCGGGGACACGCTGGACCGAAGATGCCAACCAATGGTCTGCACCAGGTGCTGAAGATCCAGTTTGGCCTCGTCAACGACAGCGACCGCTACCTGACCGCGGAGAGCTTCGGCTTCAAGGTCAACGCCTCGGCGCCCAGCCTCAAGAGGAAGCAGATCTGGCTGCTGGAGCCGGACCCGGGCCAGGGCGCGGCGCTGCTGTTCCGCAGCAGCCACCTGGGCCGCTACCTGTCGGCCGGCGACGACGGGCGTGTGGCCTGCGAGGCGGAGCGGCCGGGCCGCGACTGCCGCTTCCTGGTCCTGCCGCAGCCCGATGGGCGCTGGGTGCTGCAGTCGGAGCCGCACGGCCGCTTCTTTGGTGGCACGGAGGACCGGTTGTCCTGCTTCGCCACGGCCATCTCCCCGGCCGAGCTGTGGACGGTGCACCTGGCCATCCACCCGCAGGCGCACCTGCTGAGCGTGAGCCGGCGGCGCTACGTGCACCTGTGCCCGCAGGAGGACGAGATGGCGGCGGACGGTGACATGCCGTGGGGCGTGGACGCGCTGCTCACCCTCATCTTCCAGAGCCGGCGGTACTGCCTCAAGTCCTGCGACAGCCGCTACCTGCGCAGCGACGGCCACCTCGTCTGGGAGCCCGAGGCCCGCGCCTGCTACACGCTCGAGTTCAAGGCGGGCAAGCTGGCCTTCAAGGACTGCGACGGCCGCTACCTGGCACCCGTGGGGCCCGCCGGCACGCTCAAGGCCGGCCGCAACACGCGGCCCGGCAAGGACGAGCTCTTCGACCTGGAGGAGAGTCACCCACAGGTGGTGCTGGTGGCTGCCAACCAGCGCTATGTCTCTGTGCGGCAGGGTAAGGAGGGAGCAGGCGGCCGACCTCTCGGAGGGGCCGTGTGGGGTTGACCTAGGGAGCGGTGTCGTGTCTGTGTGTTTGTGTGTCCGCCCTGGGCTGGTGTGCGTCCATGTGGGCCATGGGGGGCTGCACACAGCATGGGTGGGTGGGCCTCGGCCCATGCCTGGGGGGTCCTGTGCAGGGCTGGTGGCTTCAGTAACAGAGGGAAAGAGGACCAGTCTTCCCCAGGTCAGCTGGGGAATGTCTCAGCCAAGCCCTGGGTCTGCTGGGCAGCTGCTGAACCCGAGATTGGAGAGATGTAGGCAAGGGGTGGGCAGTGCCCCGCAGGGGGTGTGTGAGGCTTGCAGCCGGGGGGGTGGGGGGTGGGCAGGGGGTGCAGGCCCTGCTCCTCCCTTCTTTTCCGCCACCCCACTTTCTGGGCTTTACAGGAAATTGGGGCCGGGGCAGGGCAAGCAGCTGGCGGAGGAGTGGAGCGGGGCAGTACCACCTAGAGCCTGGCCGACAGCGTCCTCAGATGGCCCCGGGAGTGGGGGGCCTCGGGGTCATCTCCAGGGCTGGTGGATGCAGGTGGCCCTGCCCTCTCTGCCTCAGTGGGGTGCGGCCCGGGTCTCCCCATTTCCCAGGTCAATGGCCACCTGCCTCATGTGACCCCTCAGCAGCCTGTGGGGTGAACACGGGCAGTTCCCACTTCCCCACGAGGAAGCAGAGGGTCCCAGAGGGACCCCAAGCTGCTGGGGGGCCAGGCCCTGGCATAGGCCAGCAGTCACAGGCGCTCTCCACATGTGCTCCTGGCTCCATGCACCCAAGTGGCTGGGCACACCTGACCCAGAGCTCTGAGGTCAGGCGACGTGATGGGGGGACAGCCAGTGTGTGGAGATCCTCCCCCACGTGCCCATCTCTTGGTAGCTCCCATGTGCCCACCATGCCCCTGGCCCGACCTTCGGATGTCCAGCCTCCCTGGGCACCCCGCCTCACCTGAGGGATCTGGGCATATACTCCATACGGCAGAGGACCAGCCATGAGCACTGAGGGAGAAGCCCAGCCGTGGGCACAGCGCCCTGCACCTGCAGTCGGGGTCCTCAGGCCTGGCCAGCACAGCGAGGGGCACTTGGGTCACCTTGGGAGCTCCGGTCCTGGCACATAGCCAGGCACTGGGGTTTGCTGGTGGACACACAGCCACGCTTCTTCCTTCCCATCACAGGCCCGACAGCACCAGCCCACCACGTTCTAGCCCATAAGCTTGGCAAGGCTTGACTGGTTAAATGAGTTAAATGGGCACCATGGTAGTAAGAAAGCTTCCAGGGCCGGCCCGCGGCTCACTTGGGAGAGCGTGGTGCTGACGACACCAGGTCAAGGGTTAGGATCCCCTTACCTGTCATCTTTTAAAAAAAAAGAAAAAAAGAAAGAAAGCTTCCTCTGAGACTCAAAGGGAACACTGGACACGAAAGTATTTGTTAGCAGACAGCTTGTGAGAGAGACTCAGGGTGGTGATGGTGGTGGTGACAGCAGCGGCTGTGGGAGTGAGCGTGGTGGCAGTGATGTTAGTGACAGTGGTGGAGGGGAAGGTGGTGGTGATGATGATGGGGCAGTGGTGGCGGAGGTGACGATGGCAGTGGAGGAGGGTGGTGGCCGTGGGGACCACATTTCGGTCCCTTGCTGCCCTGCCTCTGACGCCGCTCCTTTGATGGGGGACCCCCTGCTGAGAGGCGACCCCCCGCCTCAGACGCAGAAGGACCAGCACTGGCCTCCCTGCCGGCGAGCCTGGGGGCACATGACCCGGCCCAGCAGATGTTTCAAACTTTCACTTGGCAACCAGTGACGGGAGGAAGTGGTCATGGGGGAGGCAGATGGCACCCGAGATTCCAAGGCAGCTGGGGCGGTGGGTTGTGCCGTGGCCGCACCTTGATTCAAGTCGCCCCTGAACCCGTCTCCTCCCCCGGCGTCTGTGACCACCGGGTCTGCCTGCTTCCCCCTCCCGATGACCTTCTGCTGCTCTGTCAGCCAGAGTCTGCCCACTGCCACCTTCACTGACGCGGAGGTGCCGACGGGTGGCACAGGGGTCAGTGTTTATTGCTGCCAGTGACAGAAAACTGGCCACAGAGTGTCCCGAGTGATAGGGACATTGGTTCTGTCACACACGCGGGAGCCCGGCGGCCGCGGGGCGATGGGAGTCCAGGCAGGCGCCGGAGTTCTCTGCTTTGACCTCCCGGCTGAACCGTCTCTGGGGTCAGCTCTCACCTCAGCTGACACCCTCATGTTCATGACGTTGCTGCCGCTGCCCCAGGCCCCACGTCCAGACAGGACAGAGTCTACAGGAAGAAGGAGCCCTGGCTCTGTTTGTGTCTTCTTAGGAGTAAGAAAACGCAAGCCCTAAATCCTAGCAGACACCCCTTCAGGGTCACCGGCCACCCCACGCTGCTCGGCCAGCCCCTCTGGAGGGGGCAGAACCAGCACTGCCCAGACCAGCCCGGACTGCGCCCCTCCCGCCGCTGTGGGGCCAGCTCCCTAGAAGCAGGGGGCTGTGTGGGGAAGGCCCCTGGACAGCATCTTGTCCCGAGGTGTGCAGGGTGATGTTGGGGACACACGGCCAGTGCTGGCCTGGTAGATGCAACAGTGACAGGAGCCATTAGAGGGTGTGGCGGCGGGCCCCCGAAGGACCTCTGGCCACGCTCCCCCCTCACGCCTGCAGGGACAGGTCTCACCTCAGGCACCTGCTCCCCACCAGGACCCGCAGACTTCTGTGCTGTCCGTCACTCCCCGCTGACTCTAAGCACCACGAGGGCAGGGGCTGTTGTCTGTTTTGCTCACTGCCATCCTGGGCTGGGACAGCACTGGGACACAGGAGACAGAGCTGGCGGTGGTGGGGACGGTGGTCAAGTGCTGGGTTGCTGGCTGCTGCTCTGCATCAGGGTAGTGATCAGTGTAAGAGAGGGAGACCCCGCCTGGGGGCTTTGAGAGCTGGTGAAAGGCAGCAGATCCCAGCCCCTCCACTCTGCGTTGCTGCCTGGCGCCCTTCCTTCCCTGGTGACAAGGCTGGACAGGGTCTGGCCCCCACCTTCAGGCCCTCATGGGGGCTCTGCAATCTGTCACGCCACTCAAAGTGACCTGCTGCCATGGAAACAGGGGTGCAGTGTGTGGGAGGAAGCCACGGACTCGGTTGATGGGAAGATACCCGGGAGGCTCCGGTGCCTGCCTGCGGCTCCCCACCCTGGGCGGCCTGGTCCTCCACCAGGGATCCTGGGAGACCAAATCCTGGGAGCCCAAGCACATGCGAGTGGGGGAGGCCACAGAGGTGACAGGAGACCAGCCCCTGCCTGGTGCCCGGCGGTGGTCCCTAGTCCCTGGCTGTGACCTAGGCCATGGTGTGGGGAAGGACAGACGCTCCCCCCTCACGCCTGCAGGGACAGGTCTCACCTCAGGCACCTGCTCCCCACCAGGACCCACAGACTTCTGTGCTGTCCGTCACTCCCCGCTGACTCTAAGCGCCACGAGGGCAGGGGCTGTTGTCTGTTTTGCTCACTGCCATCCTGGGCTGGGACAGCACTG
>NW_007726557.1:138795-140196 GCF_000696425.1 Galeopterus variegatus | reverse complement strand
CCCCCCCACTGTGCCCACTCAGCAGCTTAGGAGTGGGTTATAAATAGAGGCTGGGGTAAGTCCTGGGCCGAGGGAACAAGGCAGATTACCCACTGATTAGCAGAGAGTGGAGGATTTGCTGGCACGGAAGGGCCTGGCTCCTGGGGGTGGCAAGAGCTGGGTCAGGGGCCCCTTGGGGGGCAGTGTGTAGGGGTCCACAGAGTGCCATAGGTTGCTGGGGCAGGGTTCCCCCACCCTCTGAGAGATGCCTTTCAGATCTTCTCGAGTCCAGAGAGTTCTAGATGAGACCCCCTCTGGCTTCAAGGGTTCCCCCGAAGCGTGCCTCCCCATCCGCCCCAGGAGAGGCGTCAGGGGCTTCCCCATCTCCTCCCTCCAGGGGTCAACGTCTCAGCCAATCAGGACGAAGAACTGGATCATGAGACCTTCCTGATGCAAATTGACCAGGAGACAAAGAAGTGCACCTTCTATTGCAGCACCGGGGGCTACTGGACCCTGGTCACCCATGGGGGTATTCAGGCCACAGCCACACAAGTGTGAGTGCACACGTCCCCACCTCCACCTCCACAAGGACCACGGTAGCAGCGCAGTCAGGGGAAATGACCACCGGGGTGGGGGGCAGTAGCTCTTACCGGTGGTGAGTGTGTCAGTGGAAGGCAGGCTCCTGTCCCACCCCCTGGGACCAGAGGGAGATGGGGAGGCTAGACCCTGCATCCCCATCTCCAGCTGCTCTGAGGGGACCTCGCCCTGCTCCCTCCAGTTCTGCCAACACCCTGTTTGAGATGGAGTGGCGTGGCCGGCGGGTGGCACTCAAAGCCAGCAATGGGCGCTATGTGTGCATGAAGAAGAACGGACAGCTGGCGGCCATCAGCGAATTCGTGGGTGCGCACTCCCTGCCTGCCTGGGGGGCTGGGGCTGGGTTTTCTACCCACGGCCAATGCCGGCCCGGAGACTCCATCTACACCAAGAGCTGGCCCCTTGCCCTCTCCATGGAACTGCTGCTGTCCTGGCAATAGTCATACTTGCCAGTCCAGATGACTGGCCTTGACATCAGCAGAGCAGTGAGAGCCCAGAACGTCCTTATCTCCGCCGCACACTTGGGGACCCCCAGGGCCCCCTGGCATTTAGCACCTTGCCAAGGTTGCAATGGCAATGGCAGATCTGTGCCCCCAAGCCGGGTGCCCAAGTCCAGGGCTGTGGCTCTTCCCAGGGCCGCCGCCAGACCCGGTCCAGACAGGGAAGGTGGCAGGAAGGGCGGCCCCAGCAGCGCCCTCTCCCCGCCAGGCAAGGACGAGGAGTTCATCCTCAAGCTCATCAACCGGCCCCTCCTGGTGCTGCGCGGCCTGGACGGCTTCGTCTGCCACCGCCGCGGCTCCAACCAGCTGGACACCAACCGCTCCGTCT
>NW_007726557.1:129938-137512 GCF_000696425.1 Galeopterus variegatus | reverse complement strand
CGGCGGCGCCTCGGGGCTGCTGCGCGCGGACGCGGACGCGCCGGCGGGGGTCGCGCTCTGGGAGTACTGAGGCCGCGGCCGCATTAAACGCGTCTGTCCCGCAGCTGCTGCTCCTGGGCTTGGCGCCGCTCGGGGCGGGGACCGTGCGCGGAGGGCCTTTTCGGGGTTCGCTGCGGTCCCTCCCTGGCCCCGGCCCGCCCCCCCGTCGGGGGTCCCTGCCTGCCGTGGGCAGTTGCCCTCACACCTCCTGGACAACCTCCGCCCTGGGCTTCCTCTGGTCCCCTCGTCGCAGCTGCTGTCATGCCTCAGGACTCTGCTTCTTCCTGAGACTGAGAATCCCCCGCACCTCCCCTCGGCCGGACGGGGGTGGTGGGTGGCGGGGTCGGGGCAGCTTCGAGAAGCCTGGTTTCAGGCCCCGGGTTAGAGCCTGTGGACTCAGCGTGTCCCCACATCACTGCTTCTCTCCCCCAGGGATAAGTGTTAGGGAGACCTGGGAACATCTGATGGAGAAGCCACGCCCGTCCCCAAATCCACGTCCCAAGCAGGGCTGGGAATGCACTTACTCGGGGAGCCACAGGTTCCCCCAGCTGTCTCCTCAAGCCAGCTGGCACCCAGAAACTCCCACCGCAAGGACTCCCACTAGGCAGCACTTCACCCATGCTGGGGGCAGGGCCTCAGATCTTGAGGCCCTGGGGCAGGTGGGGTTGGGGGATGAGGTGGGAGGCAGCCTGAGCCTAAGCCTAGAGTCCAGAGGTGGGCGAGGCCACCCCTGCCCACGCCCATGCCCCTTCCCAGACCCTGGGCAGCCCCTGCCCTTGCATGCTACTCGGGGGAGGTGAGGCCTAGTGAGGGGTGAGTCCCGGTAGAGTGAGCCAAGTAGAGGGTCAGCTGAGGCAGCAGGGAGAGAGTGTAGATTGACTTCTGGGGAGATGGGGATGGGAGATAGGGGCCAAAATGCGTCCTGGGGTGGAGGGGACCAGCTGGGAAGGCAGCCCCCTTGCCTTAGGGGCAAAGAAGAGCCAGCAGTGGTCCTTTTCCGGACCAGGGTCATGTGGGCAGGGCAGGTTAAGCCTTGGAGGACCAGATCCCAGGAGCCTGAGTGGGCAAGGAGGAGCAGGTGGCCCCATGGTCTGCAGTGTCCCGTGGTGGTGGCCAAGCCTGAGACAGATGGAGGCATCAGAAACCACAGTGGCTGGAGCCTGTCCCCTCCAATCTCCTCACTCCACGGGGCCTGGAGGAGAGGGTCTCTCTGCACTGCCACGACAGACCATACTCTGACACTCGCTGGAGCCCCGCATCCATACCCTGCAGCCGGGGATGGAGGCAGGAGGCAGGGGCCGGCCTGAAGAGGACCTGGGAGTCCTCAGGCTGGGGTGGGGAGAGACCTGCTGAGGCCAAGGTGGGTGGATACTCGGTGCAGGTATTCTCCAGGCAGGTGTCTATAGTGGAGAGGAGCTATTCTCACCCCATTCACAGGCTGGGCCAAGGCACCATGAAGCCTCAATGTCATGCCAGAACCTGGGCGGGAGCAGGTGGCCAAGGCTGGAAAGGCGGAGGGCCAGCACACCCTGAGCTGTGTCCAAGCCTTTGCCGGAGCCCCTCCTCAGCCAGCCGGTTGCCCACCTCCCAGGGAAGGGCCTGACACAGAGCAGCATCTGCTCCTGATGCCAAGGCCTCCCCTGCACTCTTTGGAGCAGGTGGCCAAGGCTGGAAAGGCGGAGGGCCAGCACACCCTGAGCTGTGTCCAAGCCTCTGCCGGAGCCCCTCCTCAGCCAGCCGGTTGCCCACCTCCCAGGGAAGGGCCTGACACAGAGTAGCATCTGCTCCTGATGCCAAGGCCTCCCCTGCACTCTTATCGTGTCTGGCGCTGCCAGTGGGTTTCCTGTGGACAGCCCAGTGCAGGGCCCGCTGTCCTGTGGTCTGTTTTCTGTTTGTCCCACCTCTCCTGCTGTCAAATTTCTACTTCACTTCACATTCTCTCTGGGATTGAGTATGCATCTGCAGTTCTTCCGGAGACTACCATGTGCACCCCTGACCTAAGACTGTCTGCTCTGGATCACCATCCCGCGTCTGCACATGCAGGCCTCCGGCCAGCAGGCAGGAACAGCCATCTCTCGCTCTACTGCTGCTCCTGTGTAACTAGAAACAGGCCGGCACGGGTGCCTCCAAAGCACCCTGGAGGACACCCCAACAGAGAGCCAGGCACTACACAGTGGGAAGCCTCTGCTGGCTCTTGGAGCGCCCAGGGTGCGACCTCCTTCTGGTGTCTGCCTTTCCACATGCCAAGCTGGTGACCCCCGATCCCCTGCATAGCTGAGGTTGGACAGCATCGCTGTTCTGGGCAGAAGGGCAGGCAGAGCCCCTTGGGACATCTCTTCCAGCTTCTGGGCTCTTGCAACCTGCTGGCATCTGGCTGGGCCTAGGTAGGTGAGCCCTGCAGGCAACCCAGATATATCAGCTCTGAGATCCATGTGGCCTGTGATGGCGAGAGGAAGGGAATTGGGGCAGGGCCTGGGAACACTGAGAGGCACCAAGTCTGAGGCACAGCAGCCAGCACAACCCGAGACATATCACCCCTCTCCAGGGTAGGCCCGTGTGCGCTCCTCTGCCCATTCATAAAGGGCTGTCTGTTCCAGAGCCTCCGGGGGCTGAGCTGGCCACTGCATCCCCCTGTAATACTCAGAACAAGGGCAGGAGCACAGGGCAGTGGTTGGAGCTGGAGGCTCTCACGTGGGGAGGGAGCAGGGTGGCCCTGGAAACAACTATGGACAGGCTGCTAAGGAGTGCAGGCCCCTCCCAGGCCAGCAGAGGCCCGAAGTGAGCCCTGGGGAAGGTGGCGCTCCTAATGAGATGGCAGCCCTTGCTAAAAGGGCCGGGTGTGGAGGAGACTCCAAAGGGTCTTATGAAGCTGAGCCCACCCCACTTCCTGTCTTCCCTCCCTGGAGACCCCTCTCTCCCCTGGGATGGGGGAGCTCTGAGAGGGAGACATACCCCAACTTGGAGCGCTCTGCTGGCCCCTCTCCCTCAATGGAAGTGGACATGAGGGTGGGGACCAGCTCGCACAGGACAGACCCTCAAGTCCTGAACAGTCAGGGCAGCCCCTGTTGGTGGTAACTGGGCACTGCAGGGGAGGGTCTTCCTTGGGGTGTCACCCACTGCTGGGCATTCCCTGCTGGCCACAGGGCCTACGAGAATCTGGTGGGGCTCAACACCCAGAGGAGCAGTGGCTCTGGCGGGAGCCCCGAGGGGACCAGGAGAGTATGGGCAAGGCTGAGCAAGGGTGGACGTGAGTAAAGACACCAGCTGAGGCCTGAAACTCCACAGAAAAAGGTTGTCTGTGACAGCAAAGCAGTACCTCCCAGCCGCGGCAACGTGCTCACCGCGGACGGCACTTCCGGCAGGAGTGGGCGCAGAGCACTGCATCGGGGTCCAGGAGGACAGTCACCACCCTCCCCAGAGTGAAAACACCAGCACCAAGAGCTGGGCTGCTGCCCAGGCTAAGGGAAGAGGCTGGGGGATGGGGACAAAGGGCTCCCTGGGCCTCTGCACCACCCTGAGTGACCCTGAGAACTGCACAGGGCTGGATGCAGTCCCGGCTGCCAGGACCTCAAGCGCTTTGGCCACGGCCACCTTCTTTGGGCTAGCACAAAGCCACTGGCACTTGCAGGGACCCCCTTCATGGTCCTTGTGCTTTGGTGGTTGGGAATGTCCACCCACCTGGTGACCCCAGAGTGGGCAGCTGGGCAGGTGTGGACGGTGCTGCCTGGCAGGGTGGCAGGAGCCGTGAGAGCAACACAGCCACACTCCCACCCAAGTCTCAGCCCCGGAAACCCTGTTTCTCCCTCGCCACCTGTCGGGGCCCTAGCATGTCAGTGGAGGGACGCTGCGATGTGGCTCCGACGGTTTGGGCAGAAAGACTGCTCAGCAGTGACGAGACAGAGGATGCAGCAGCTGCTGGGCACGAGGGCAGGAGTGATGAGGACGGAGGACACGCAGCCAAGGCCAGGGTGGAGGACGGACAACGGAGAGCCCAATGGGGCCCAGAAGCTCTCTCGGTTTCTCCGAGAAGACCCTGTGTCACGTTCCACTTCCCTTGGGCACTCGCTTGTGCCTTCTCCTCCACGGTGGCCAAACCCGCCTTCCCTGACCTTCCACGGCTCTAGCCAGGCCAGCGTGTGCCTCCTGAGTCCAGTGCCGGGAAAGGAGCCTTTCGCGTTCCAGGTTTTTCTCTGTAAAACCACGAAGGCACTGTGGGTGTCAGAGAGGGCCGGAGGAAGTGAGGAGGGAGGCCCCGGTCACAGCAGGACGAGGCTGGGGCTGCGCAGCTGCCCGTACACCTGCAGGAGCCTCTGGGCAGTGGCAGAGGAGCTGGCTTCGTCCTCCGTGCACAGCCGGTCACGCAGGGTCTGCACCTCCTGCAGCAGCATCTGCAGGCAGGGCAACCACAGCTCAGGTCCCGCGGGTCTCTCTGGGACGCACGACGTGCAAATCCGTCCTTAGGGTGGTGGGTGCCTCAAGAAAAAACACTCATCTGTGACCTTACGGGCCAAGGAGACTGTGCCCTCCAGCTGGAACTGGCAGGACAAGGGAAGCAGGGGGCAGACCTGACTGCTCCAACCTGGCCCCCTACCCTGGGAGGACTCCGCAGGCCCTGCTAGGCTGGTACCACCCAAGCACGTATGTGTCTCCAGAGGGGTCTGGCTGGGGACACTGCTTGTACCCAGGTGGGTGGGGGCTGCACGGGGCACTGGGCACCTCACCTCGTGGTTGGCGTGGATCTGGCGGAGATACTGCACTCGGAGGTCAGGTGGGCTGGAGCGCTGGGCAGCCTGCGCCATGACCATCATCTGGGGGACACAGGGGGGGCACGCTGGATGGGGGCACTTCCCCCACCTGTTCCTGGAGGCTGGCCGGGCCTCGGCACCTGTCCTCTCCCTTTTGCTGTCTCCCACGCTCCAAAACCCTCCATCTCGTCTCCCACCTCGCTGTCTGCTCCATTTACTCTGTCCCACTGTCCCGTGGTCTCTTCCAGGACCCCTTCTTCACTCCTTGCAGAGCAGCGGAACACATGAGCCCAGCTGTGAGCTGCTCAGCAATGAATTCCTGCTGGTTCTCTCCTCTCTCCCCTTGTCCCTCCTGGCCCCCCAACCTGGCCCATGTGCTAATCACTCAGCAGGGACCACCCCCACTTTCTGAAGCAAGCTCAACTTGCTCCCCAGGCTCAGATGTGAATTCTCAGACAGGTCTAGACAGTGAGACCCCCGATGGCCTCTTCAGGGGCTACCAATGATCCCCTGAGGTAAAGTGACTTGAGAAGAGATCCTGACACTCCAGGGACAGCTGCCCACAATAGACGCTGCACATCCCAGCAGCACCCTGAGATGCTGAGCTGCGGTCAGTGCTGGTGTCAGAACACCTCCGCAGCACAGGCTGTGGCGTCCTGCTGTCAGAGGACAGAAAGACTCGTCAAGGGAGCACATGCAAGCAGCTCCCTGCCACAGGCCAGCCTGCATCCCTTCAAACTCATACACAGACTGAGAGCTAACCCCAGTAGCTCAGAATGTGCCCATACCTGGAAATGGGGTCTCTGCAGATGACCAAATTAAGATGTCATGAGGATGGACCCTTACCCCGTACAATGGGTGTCCTCACCAGAAACCAGAAGCTAGATCTGTGCTCTCAGCAGGGGATGGGGATGTTCTTGAGGCTGGGTTCCCAGTGGGCAGAGCCTCCTCTGACAGGCAGCACCACTGCCCTGGAGACCACCCCCAGCTCAAAGCGCTCAGGACTAGACTCCTGAGCCTAGGCATGAAGCTACGTGCTGCACTATGGCCAGCCCTGCCATGGCACCACAAGAGGTAACCTTTGGGGTCACAGTGAGGTCATGGCTATAGGTGAAAAGATCAGGGTCCTGAGGGTCGGGGGGAGGCATAAAATGATCTCTGGGGTCCTGGTGCGGTCACAGCACTGTGGGATCTGACCACCAGGGTGGACCATCTGAGCTCTTGTGAGGTGCTTGCCCACCCACATGGGCCGGGCAGGGCCTAGGATCATGGTGTGTCTCGGTGCACTGGCGGGTTCCAGCAGCAGTGGCAGTCAGAGCCTTGCTGGCCTCGGGAAGGCTCATTGAGGCTCAGCTTGCAAACTAGGGAGTGCGCTCTGGTGAGTTCCCTGGGGAGGCTGCCGCAGGGCCGCACTGGAACAGCCTTCACAACAGGTTTATAGTCGCCACTGCAGACCCCTCCTTGAGGGCCAAGGCCACTCCACAGCCTGAACAGGCAGGTGGTGATGGTGCCACCCTGCTGAGGGCACCATGTAGACTTTCATTACAGTTGCAGGGAGATGCTTCTCAGCACTGGAAGTAATCGGCCAGGCTGGCGCCGGCACCAGGAACCCCGAGTGCTGCAAGTGGCAGTGGCTACTGTCTGCTCTCTTGGCAAGAACGTGCAGCTCAGGGAGAGGAGACAGCTTATCCTGGGTCCATACCCAGGACACGGCCTCTCACGCAGCCTCTGCTCAGCCAGGAGAAGCGAGGAAGCTGCAGGCTGACCTCACAGGTAACAAATGGAAACCTCCTGGTCACGTGGGCTCAGGCAGTCCTTGGACTTGAGGATGCCCGCAGAGAGGATCAAGGGGACCCCCAGGGGGCAGCTCACCCACATGCCTCCCACTGCCCACAACTCACTTGCACAACATGGACTGGGTAGCAGAGATGGGGTGGGTTTTCCTGCCACCCCTTGAGGCTGCCCACAGTTGCTCAGTCCCATACCAGGAACTCACGAGCTGCCCACAACTCTCAGAGCCTCCTTCCCAGCCAGGTGCAGGTGACCGACGTACCTGCATCCGCCCAATGATGGCGTGGTGTGTCCTGCACATGTCGGCCAGAGATGAGCTCTCCACCTGGATCTCCACGGCCTGGAGGGGCCCTGCTAGGCACAAGTCAGTCACGGCCACCTGCAACACAGGGGGAGCCTCACTGACTGTCCCAAGGGTGGCTCTGACAATACAGGAGCTTCCCAAGCTGGCAGCAGTGAGGCCCTGGGGGCCCCAACTCCCTGCCTCAGACGGCTCCTCTACGCCCTGGTGGCACACAGGGATCTGTGCAAAAGGGCCCCCTCCAGGCTGGGTCTTTTCTCTGAAGAACGAGCCAGCCAATGAACAGCAAGAAATTTGCCCATTTGGAGACAGATGTGTCCAGAAAGACTCCTGTCCTTCAGAAGCCAGACCTATTGAATCCACTCCAGGGCCATGAGCCAGACTGGCATGTGCTCCAGAATGCAGCGACTGCTGTGATCACGCCTGGGTGGACTGGCTGCACATGAACCCTGCCCATGCCCTTGGAGGCCCCTGCAAAGCCATACCAGGCATCACGGATCACCTCAGACAGCAGGGTTAGGACTTCAAGTGTGAACACAGGGAGCCACTGGGCCTATCCATGGCCAACCAAGAGCCCTTCAGGAGGTTCTGACCGCACTGAGCTGGAGAACGAAGCCTGGCAAGGACAGACTGGGAGCCAGGAAGCCCTGGTTTGCTTTCTTTTTTTTTTTTTTTTTTTTTTTTTTTTTTTTTTTTTT
>NW_007726557.1:122513-128950 GCF_000696425.1 Galeopterus variegatus | reverse complement strand
CAACCCTCGGTGTTGCCCCCGCGCCTCGCTCAGCCAGTGAGCGGCCGGTCTGTATGTGGGATCCGAACCCTCGACGGGAGCGCCGCCGCGCTTCCCAAGCAGCGCACTGTAGCAGTGCGCCACCGGGCCGGCCCTGGCTTGCTTTCTATACACAGGACACAAGGCAAAACCCTGGGACCTGGGGATCTTAGGAAGGACCATGTTACCAGAAGCTCTCCCGTGGGGCTGCAAGCACCCCCCCTCCACTGACCTGCAGAGCCACTACCAGACTCCAGCATCAGGGCCTGGGGACGCCTCATCCTAGACACTGGCCTTGACCTGGCCTGAAGGGTTGCACAGCAGGCAGCGAGGCCATGGCTCCCAGGGCACGTGGCTCAATTCCAGGCATAGACTCCGAGCCCCGGCAGCCTCCACCCACCATCCTCAGGCACACACATGGGTCCTGGCAGCCTGGGCTACTGCCCAAGAGCCTCTGACAGTGGTATGTGACCCCAGGCCCTCCTGCCACAAGGGTCCCAGGAAGGAAAGTCCATATGAGAGGGAGTGGCTGGGGAACCAGCAGCCCCATTTTAGTGGCTTCTGCGATGGGGCCCAGCGCTCTCTGGTGGTCTAGCTGGGAAATGCTATGACTTCAGCAATGTGCAGGGAGTGGGGGCTGGTCCTCAGGGACTCCTGAGCTACGAGGCTGTCCCTGCCTGAGTGGGGTTTGCTTGAGTACAAAGGGCAACCATCACAGCCATGCCTGTCAAACTTGAGCACACATCAGAATCCTCTGGGGGGCCTGTGAAAACAGACCCCTGGGCCCCACCCCCAAAGTGAGCCAGTCTGGGTGGGGCCAAGAGTCTGATTTTGCCCCAGCTGCCCAGTGATGCTGGTGCTGCAGGTGCAGGGACCCCTCTCTGAGAACTGCTGGCATCGAGGCCCATCTCCCCACAGACAGGCGAGCCGACCCCTGCTTGCCTCACGAACGATGAGGTGGATGTCAGAGCCATCTGGGGCTACTCCCTGGATGGAGGACAGTGCTTGGGCCCTCACCATATCCACGGCAGCATTCTCTGCGAGGAGCCACTGCAGGGTGGCGCAGCACAGGGACACACCTAGAGAAGAGAGGTGCCAATGAGCACGTGGGTGGTCACCTCGAACTGTCCCCTCCCAGGGCCACCTATACATCCCGGGTGCCCCAGCCCCACCCAAGCAGGGAGCCCAGCCCGTTAACCGGGAGGAAGGAAGGAGACCAAGCCCCTGACTTTCTTTGATGAAGGAGTTTTACAGTGGGGTGGCGGTCAGGAATTTGATTAATCAAGGATTAAAACCTCACTCTGGGAGAGGGACTGCCAGTGCTCACAGTGGCTGCTCTTAAGAGCAGGTGATTCCATTCCAGACACAAACACTCTCATGAGGACGGCTGCACCTGCCATCTCTGTAAAAGCCCAAATCCAGAAACCACCCACCAGGACACTATCCTGCCACAAGATACAGCCATCACGCAACCAAACGAAGGGTCTCACACACACACAGTGGGAGTGAAAGCCAGACACAACCAAGAACGGACTGCACACCCACTCGCAGAGAGCTCCGACAGGCCTCTGACCAGCTCCAGAGGTATAGTCAGCGACAGCTGGTCCCTGGGTGCTCACTGTGTGGAAATGCCCCGAGCTGCTCCCTCGTGACATGTCTACTTTTTTCTATTTAGGTTATACTTCCATAAATAGTTTTAAACACAATTTAAAAGAATAACGTGGTGGGAGAGCAACATGACAGCAAATTCGAACAGAGAACAGGGCACAGTCAGCTCACTAAAAGCAGAGCTCAGAAGGCTGGGGCCAAGGCTGCCCAGGAACAGCTGGGGAGGCCAGAGGCAGGCCAGTCGTTACCACCAACCTGAGTGACCCTCCTCTAGGGCAGCCCTGAGCAGCTCCGCCGACACCCTGATGGAGGCCGCTGACGGGGGCAGGTACCTGGCCCGCAGGGAGGCAGGGCCTGCTGGCTCACTGCCCGGCTCTCGAAGCGTTTCCAGGAAGGTGTCCACAGGGTCAGTGGTGGCACCGAGCGGGCAGGGGGCCTGTGTGCGGGGTGAGGCTAGGCCAGGAAAGCGCAGGCACTGTAGCATGTCCACTGTGTGCCTGCCCAGGGGTAGGCAGACGCCCTCCTGCTCAGGTAGGACGGTGGGAAGACACTCATCCAGAAAGGTGTCCTCAAAAGAATCTGAGGGGGCGAGGGCCCCACCCACAACCTCCCTAAGGTTGTAGAAGAGTGTGCAGGACACGGTCACAGGCAGCTCGAGCATGCCGTTCTCGCCGGGGCCCAGGGGCAGTATCACCTCCCGCCGACTGCCGGGGCTGAGCTGGTCCACGGGCATGGTGTAGGTGATGGCCGAGCCGGCGGAGTCCAGGTCTAAGGCAGAGGGACTGGAAAGCACCTGAATGCACAAGGTCCACCCCTGGTCCAGGCTGAAGCCGCTACTGTTCTCCAGCAGGCAGGTAGCCATCAGCACGTCCTGCAGCTCCAGGCGGCTCCAGGCGATGGTGGTGGTGCAGGAGACAGGTCTGGGGCCCTCCCGGCTCGACAGCAGCGCGCAGCTCACGTTCATGGCCTCGTTGAGGCTCGTCAGGGCCTTGTTGCGCTGGTCAACTGCCTTCTTCAGAAAAGACACTCTGCAAAGAGCAGAAGATGTGGCATGCGGGGAAGAAGAGGGAAACCACGTCCTAACCCCGAAGGTTGGAAGGAACCAGAACCTGTTTCCACAACAAGCATGCAGCGGGGTGTGCGCCAAGGCTGAGGAGCAAGCCCCTCTGGCCCCAGGGAGCATCTCTCTCTGCCCCACCCATGTGGAAAGTTTTTGAAACTGCCTTCAGCAGTCTGACCCAACCCCTCCTCTAGGCCACAAGAGGAAGGCGATGGAGGATGGAGATGGAGCAGTGGAGATGCCATCAGTGGACCTGAGCTAACCCTCCAGACTCAAGAAGCCCACCACCCATGTAAGGGCCATGCAGGAGCCACACAGTGCCTCTGGTGGGGCTGGCACTGTCTCCCGCCCCCGGGTCTCCAAACATTCCTAGTTGGCCCC
This sequence comes from Galeopterus variegatus, assembly GCF_000696425.1. Classification (NCBI taxonomy): domain Eukaryota; kingdom Metazoa; phylum Chordata; class Mammalia; order Dermoptera; family Cynocephalidae; genus Galeopterus; species Galeopterus variegatus. Next base: position 125,883 of record NW_007726557.1, on the reverse strand, counting down.
TTTTCTCCTTGACAGCACTTCACAGCAACAGCCAGGGGCACGGCAGCACTATGGAAACAGCCCTAAACCACAGGGACCTGGAGTCTGCAGGACCCTTGCTCTCAGAACCACAGAAGTCAAGGGGGGCGTGAGAAGAGCGGCTCTCTCTCTGGGTGTCCCCTGTGGGCCGGCACTAAGGGAGGGTCAGAGGAAAAGCCTGGTGGACCCTTTGCTGAGAGCAGGGAGTCAGCAGGAGAGGTCTCCCACGCTCCCATCAGGAAAAAGGCATAGAGAGCGCTGAGAAGCAGGAGGTCTCTCGTGTTCTGGAGGCAGCTGGGCTTCCCATGGAGCAGTGGCCTTAGATGCACACTTTCACCAAACCACACACTGTCCGGGGCCCACAACAGGGTTACCAATCAAGGACACCCAGGCCTGGAGGACAGCCAGACCCAGGAAACCCACCTGAAGACACTGAGACCAGAGGGCGTGCTCCCCTAAGGATGTCACCTCTTGAGGACTGCAGCACCAGCCTCTGCCTGAGCCAGCGCCCAGCTGCTCACCTCTCAGAGACATTGCCGATTCCAGAGAGCAGTTCCTTAATTCTCTGGCCTGCATCTGCTCTGGTCATTTTGGCAGGGCCAGGCACCTCAGAGTTCAGGTCCAGGCTGCAGGTCATCAGGCGGCCTTTGGCAGACAGGGCCAGGAGTTCAGCACTACCTGATGGACACATAGAGGGAGGGTCAGCAGGCTGGGAGGGGCCAGCTGTCATGACAGTGGGCACTATTTCCTCTGGGTTTCAGGACTGATGTTGGAAAAAAGCCAAGGCCAGTGTCCAAGTGAGGAAGAGGTCCCCAAGGACAGCGTGACGTCCCCTGACCTGGAATGCTCCCTAAGGAGACCCAGGAGACAGAGGTTCTGTCTCTTGTGTATGGTCTGTTTGTCCCCAGTATGGCTCTGCCGAGGTGGGGAGGCCGAGAAGCTGAGGTCAGTCAGTGGATGCAGCTGTCACTGGCACCCTGGGCCGCGGCCACACCCACCACCCTCCCTGCCTCTGGCGGAGAGTGTGGCTTCTCCCTTCACAGCCCCTCTCTTGTGGTGAATGTTTTCCTGAGTGCGCCACGGGCTCGGCCCTTGTGGTGAATGTTTTCCATGGCGGGGTTTATTCATGCACTAACAGGCCTCCTGAACTGGAAAGTACACCAGAGAGTGGGGCTACTCCTCATACCCCAACATCCAGCAAACGCAGCTAAAGCTCTCTGGCTTTGTCTGGGGAAAATACACAAAACTAGAGCTCCGTGATGCCATCTGCCTTCAGTCCATGTGGGATCATGGCAACCACATGTTGACTTGAGAGGGTGTTTTCCAGCCTTTAGGAGGAACATAAAGGCTTGATCTGAACGACTGGAGTTTCCCTGGACCCCCTGCTAGGTCAGACCCGTGAGGAGAAACACTCTCACACTGGTCACCCGGATGCAGTATGCTCTCAGTCTGTAACCAACTAAGGGCACAGCCCCTGCCCTAGACCTACCGAGAACACACAAAACCAGCCACTCCTCCGCCCCGAGATGAGAGGTGAAGTAACTGCCAGGCTGCACCAGGTGAGGATCAGTCTGCACCCGATGGGCTTATGCAAGGACAGGAATGTGCCAGGAACAGAAGACAAAAGGGTGGTCCCACCCCAAGGTTTTGCATTTTCGTGTTTAAGCAGCAGCTCATACCTTTAGGTGCCCTCGATGACACAGACAGAGTGACAACGCTGCAGATGCTCAAGCTGGCTGGGAACAGCAGAGGGGGCAGGCCTCCTGAGCGCCCATCAGGCTCCTCTGGGTCCATGGGGGTGCCTCCATGAGCCAGGTCCACCACACAGAGGTCAGACGGGGTGCTGTGGTACATGCGGCTGCCCCCACCACATGCAGCACAGAGTACAGGCCCCGGGAGGCTGTACTCCCGCAGCTCCGGCACCAGATTCCCTGACTCATCCCAGCCGGCCTTAATGGCCAGAGTCCGGCCACGGTGACCAAGGGCCACCAGGCAGTCAGAGTGCACATTTTCCACCTCCTCCTCTGCCCAGTGCTTTGTCCTCAAGGCTCCTATGAAGATGACAGGCTCCTCCAGGTGGTGGAGGATCTTGACAAGGGCCTTCAGGTCACCAGGGGCTGACTTGGAGGTGACCAGGGCCTTCAGGACCACACAGCAGAGCTGGCCATCGGGGAGACCGCAGAGGATCACAGGCGACTCCAGGAGGGTGGCATCAGCTCCAAAGAGTAGGCCAAAGAGGGCCTCCTCCAGCATGAAGCCCCCAGAGCCCCAGAGGTGGCCGTGTGGGACCCGGGAGCCAGGCGGCAATGCACAGCAGAGCACCGGGAGGAAGCGGGGGACTTCGGGTTTCCCGGGGACTTCGGGTTTCCCAGGGACCCCGCCTGGGGGTGTGCAGGCAGATAACTGCACCTCACCAATCTGGCCTCCTGGATGGGGGTCCTCCCCAGGACAGGGACACTCAAACAGCTGCATCTTCCACTGGGTGGGGCCTTGTGCCAAGGTGACAAACACTTCATTGAGCACAGTGAAAGCGCACAGTGTGGCATCTGGAAGGATGCAGGTGTCTGGGTCCACAGGGATGACAATAGAAGGGAGTTCACCGTCCTCGTCGTCCCCGTCATCCTGGCTTGCAGACCTCCGAGAACAAGGAAAAGGTTGGTCAGAACCAGGTGGGGTGGGATTCACGCATTCTTTTCACGATAACCTGGCACGGAGCAGGTCGGATCAGAGGCCCCCACAGTGACTGTCACAGCCCTTCAGTGGTCTGTCCGTCAAGCCGCCTCCCACTCGCCCCAGAGACTCTGCTCAGCACGCTTGATAGGAAGTACCGAGGCTTCCGAAACCAACCTGGACTGACAGTTCTCATCAGGGCAGACACGCTGTCACAGCGCCAGCTCCGCAGCCGGCAGGCCGTGCGCTGGGGACAGGAGCCGGGCTGCCCCAGGCTCACTTTCCGACCCAGACGGTCTCCTCCAGTCGCGAACTGAGAGTTCACGAAGCCTGTCCTGCCACTACCAACCGCAGGCTCTCCTCCCCCTTCTAGAAGCCCACCGTGAAGGACCAGACCACGAGCCCCGGGAGGCAGACTCGGTCGTCTGGGCTCCGCTTGCTCAGGAAGCCGCTGCCGGTACGCAGGGCCGTCCGCGAGGGCGCCCGGGCCGCTCACCTGCTCGGGCGGTCCAGCGGCACGCAGTACAGGCCCCGCCGCGCGCACAGCACCAACAGCGCCCTGCGCGGGGCCAGCAGCTCCAGGTGCCACACCTGCGCGGGGAACTTGTACGCCGCCTGCACGGGGCGAGGAGCGCGTCAGGGGCGGCGCGACCCCCGCCTCCGCCCCCCCCCGGCCCCCCCC
>NW_007726557.1:118829-121251 GCF_000696425.1 Galeopterus variegatus | reverse complement strand
CCGGCCGCTCTCTGGCCAGCAGCTGTCCCCAGAGCCCTGGTGCCCTGCTGGCTGCGGCCCCGCCTTAAGTGGAGAGCTGTCCAGCAAGGGAGGGCGGAGGCGTCCCGCCTTGGCTTCACCCTCACCCTCAGCCAGCCCCCATCGCCGGAATCCCTTTGGCGGGTGCAGGCATGGAGCGGGGCGCACTCCTGTCTAAGCCCAGCTCCACCCCGCCCGAGTCCTGGTTCAGAGCTCCTCGGGCGACAGGAGCGGGCCCTGCCCCACCCCCTCCCCTGCTGGACTCCTCTCCCGCAGAGTGCAGCTGCTCCGAAACCCAATCGAGGCGTTTACACAAAAGCTGGAGCCCAGAAGGTAGCGGGTTCCAGCTCGGCCCTGCGCTCTTCCTTGCCCGAGAGCAGCCTCTGCTTGGCCCAGGGTCCCTTCTTCCCCCACCCTGGGGGATCCCTGCAGTAGCCTTTACCAAGTGGAAGACCAAGGACCCACCCTTACCCCTTCAAGAAGCCAATCTGAAAAGCTCCAGGGCCAGACACCCGTGAGCAAAGGCGTCTAGGGGCACAGCCAGGCATGGCACATGAAAGGGGCCCAGCCATAAAATTGTTCCCTGGGCTTGGAAGTTAAGCTGAGTCTGCTGAGTCAGGCTGTGATCTTACTCTTCCAGGCTGGGGTGGGCACTAACCCCAGGGCAACAGGCAGCCACTGTTTCAGTGATCAGACAGGATCTGAGTCTACTTTTGCTTCCAGGGTTGTGCTGAAGGTTTTTTGGATGGAAATGCTGTCCTTGGTGCTGGGAAGGTGGGGAGGGGACACAAGGAAGGACGGCTCTTACTTGGCCTCTGGAATTGAGAAGCGAGGACATGCTCCTTTCGAAGGGCATTTCAGTCTGAGTTTCCCACAGGGTGCACAAGTATTCTCGGCTGGTCTTCTGGACCACAAAGTTTAACCCTCCAAGACTGTCCACAATCGTTGAGTCACACCAATTCCTAATCTTCCCAGGCTGGCTACCAAAATCGAAGAAAACCCACCAAGATTGTCCTAGAGAACATGACCACATGGGGGAAGAGGTGGACTGGGCTGGAGGCAAGATGAACTGCACAGGCCTCACCCTTGTGGGCCACTCCTCTGCCCTGGGGACTAGCAGGCTGCCAGCCCCAAGCCCAGCCCCATATTCTGTGACAGGATTTGTGATCACAGAGCCTACCCGACACAAGGAAAGGGCTCAGGACGCTTCCTGGCCGGCCCTTGGCCAGTGTTGGGTGATGGTGAGTGAGGCGTCTCTGCGTGGGTGGGTGAGGTGGTGTACACCTCACAGCAGGGAGCCTGAGGTAGCAGGTCACACCCCTGAAGGGCGGTGTAGCTCATGCCAAATTTGGAGTCTGTATCATCTCAAGGACAAACTACAGGGAGGACCTGCACAATCACAGACCAGACTGGGGGCTGTGCTGGGGGCAGCAAGGACCCAGCAGCGAGAGGAGAAACATGCCAGGAGAGGTGATTCGTGCCAATGAATCACCTGGCCAAAGGACAAAGTGGAGCTAAACAGTGGATGCCCAGGTTGGTGCCCAACCAGAGGGCATGCTCAGTATGCTTTCTGCAGCCACACAGGAAGGTAACTCAGGCACAGGGAGGCCGCATGCCAGCCTGCAGGCCTCACTCTTGGCTGCGCCTGTGCAGTCTGGGGCTTCCTGGACTGGCCTCCCTCTGCTGCTTGGCCATGTGCACCCATCCAACGACAGAGACCCAGCGCCACCTGGCTAACAGGGCTGAGGGGGAAGGGGAAGAGGCAGCAAAGGTGTCTGAGAGGCCAGGCCTTTAAGATGGGACACACTGCTCCTCTCCGCAAATGTTAAACTGGAAAAGTGTCAGGAGGCCAGGCAGGGCAGGAGCAGGTTGGGGTAGTGGGGTCCCTACCTTTTTGGTCCAAACACAGCAGCAAATGGTGACATCTCAAGGGGACAATTTATCAAATCACCCCACAGAACAGATGCCAGGCACTCGTGGACAACTGTTCAGTGCATAGAACAACACACGGGGAGCGGGGCAGTCACTTCAGGTGCTTTTATTAGGTTCTACTGCAGGGCTGGGGCCAGGGTAATGCTAATCCAACCCAGCAGTGCACACCTGTCAGCCCAAGGCAGAGCCACAGCAAAAACACCTACATCTTAGCAGACTGGTGGGAAGTGAGCTGAGGTCTGGCAGGCTGGGGCAAGACCCCACCTCCTCTCTGGGCCAGGAGATGTGGTGACCACTGTGTGTTCACCTGGGCAGGTGTGCGTTCGTTCAACCCCCTCTGGGTTAGGTGGCTACTGGCATGGGCAGATGTGTCCACACTGAGGGCAGGTGTGGAGATGTGGGGCTGGGGGACCCCTGTAAGAGGAGGTAGCTGAGCCACCCAGGACCTGAACCCCTGGCAGAGCTCACCCCC